>NW_022631001.1:6033398-6275372 GCF_010015895.1 Lontra canadensis
TTCCAAAGAGAAATGAGTTTGGGTTTGGGCACCCACCCTTTTTCACACAGCCACGTGCTTCAGGGGAAGCTGTTGGCCAAATCCATCTTCACATGGTGACTCTCATTTGTCTATAAGCCAACCACAATGGGCCCATTCTTCTTGGCGAGGTTTTGTTTGGGAAGGAGATTGTGACCCAGTTCTAGCCAATTAAATGTGAGGGTGAAATCTGCTACAAACTTCTCGGAGAATCTGCTCGTTTCTAAAACAAAGAAAGGAGAAAGAAGAGCAATCTTTCTTCTTTCTCTGGTCATTACAAGAATTGATGGCTGGAACTACAGCAGCCATCTTGCTCACCCATCTGAGGATGAAGGCAGCATCAAGGGGGCAGGATGGAAGGAATGAAGGGTCCTAGGTTTCTAATGACGTTGTCAAGCTGGGTCACAGTATAAATGTAACCCACTCCAGACTTACTACATGAGCACACATTTTTTTTTTTTAAGATTTTATTTATTTACTTGACAGAGATCACAAGTAGGCAGAGGAGGTGGGGGAAGAAGGCTCCCCGCTGAGCAGAGAGCCCGATGCGGGGCTTGATCCCAGGACTCTGAGATCATGACCTGAGCTGAAGGCAGAGGCTTAACCCACTGAGCCACCCAGGTGCCCAGCATGAGCACATATTTTATCGCTATTTCATTGTGGTTTTCTTTCTTTTTAGTTTTTTATTTAAATTGAATTAGCCAACATTGTGTAATATGTGTGTTGTGGCCAAAATCTTCCTGAGTTACATGTACAGGGCCCCAAGGCCAGGTCTTATGCATTCTGTGTCCAGTCATTTTGGCTTTTCTCCCCGGTGTTGGGTGGTGAACACCACCAGCCAGTGCAAACTGAGGGCATGGCTCTAGAAAAAGCCAGCCGGGATATATTATATCACAGATAAACCATCAGACCCCAGGTCCCTGAGGACTGCATGGTACAAAGTGGTCATCCCGCCTGTCCTGTTCTGCTTGAGAGGACAAAGCTTTCACCCAACATCTATCCTTCTCAACTGACTTGGAGGAGGGGTGCGCTCAGAAAAACATAAGCAAATGAGGTAGACCAGGGCACAGAATCTGATCTGGGCTCCAGGACACGCAAGAACGAGGTGTCTGGATTTAGTGTACAGTTAACATTACTTTGGTGAGCGCCCAAGGCAGCTAATAAGTAGTGTAAAGGTGTACTGTGCAAATATAAGGTAAAGTTTAAGGTGGATGGACGTGGCTCTCTCCTGACTCCCTTACTTGCTATGGGCTCTTGACTTAACTCTGAGCAGCAGGGTCTCAGCAACTTAACAGGAAGGAGACACCTGCTGCTCAGAGCTTCAGAGAGCTGGGAATGTGTGCTTCTGGAACATTCCAGACCTGGAAGCCTCCAGAAGGGACATGTACTCCAGATAATTCAACAATTCTGTCACTGTGGAAGCCATACACCCCATCCTCATATCTGGCTTCTGGACTTAACAATTCTTATGATCCAGCACCAGGCAATCTTTCCTCTTCTGCTCCTGCCTTGCAAGGGAGTTTTCTGGTGATATCTACTGGGGGAGAGGGGGGTGGGTGGTACACTACTCCTTACACGAGGTTCCACGATGGCATGGTGTTTTTCTGTTTTATTCACTGATACACCCTGGCTGCCTAAAACAGGGCATGGCACATAATAGTCACTAATAAATATGTGATGAATAAAATAACCTCTACGGTAGAAGTGAAAGTAGAATATGCCTCATAGGATTGTTTGAATATTGAATGGGACAGTGTGCAAAATCTTGGCTTGGTGCCCAGCACTTAGTAAGGGCTTAATAAATGGTAGTAGTTGTTGTGGTGGTGGTGGTGGTTGTGGTGGTTGTTGCTATTCAAACCTTCGTCTTTGCTCTACTGACAGGCATATTGTTCCACTTGCCCTGATAACTGGTGGTTGGAAATCCATAGAGGAAGAGTCTGAGTCACTCCCACAGGCCCACATGGAGGCACAGGCAGGAGTAGTGTTTAAGGATTCATTTTTAGGGATGCCTGGGGGGCTCAGTAGGTCAAGCATCTGCCTTTGGCTCAGGTCATGATCCCAGAGTCCTGGGATCGGATCAAGCCCCACGCCGGGCTCCCGGCTCAGCGGGGGGCCTGCTTCTCCCTCTCCCTCTGCTGTAACCCATGCTTGTGCTCTCTCTCTGTCAAGTAAATAATTAAAATATCTTTTTTTAAATTCATTTTTAAATGTCAGATCTGCTCCTCCTCTCCTTCCAAATCTCCTTATGTCGGTCAACGCTATGCTTTTTGCCCAGCAATCCCTTTCTCAACCCTCTGATTCCTCTCTCCTCCCTTCCACTTGCTAGTAGGCTCCAAGTTTCTGATCTCCCTGGGGGTGTCTCCCACACCGGCCTGCGCCAGCCACCCTCAGGGCACAGGGCTGGAGCAGCCCCCCACCCCATCTTCTGCCTCACTCCCCCCCTTCCATTCCCATGTCTGCACTTCCAACCGATTCCCCTTCCAACCATTTCCCTCCTCCCAAACTTCCTGCTCTCCTGATCCTCACAAGATCAAGTCCCATTTATTAGCAATATGCTGAGTGAGGTTTTCAACTTGGCCCTGAAGTATTTTTCTAACCTCATCTCTCACTGTATTCCTCTCTTTACCATACCCTGGGGCTACCAGGCTCTAACATACATAGAATCATGCTTCTCTACATTCCTCCAAAGGGACCCTTTGGCCGGATGCACCCTTTCCCTTTACCTTCAACAATTGGCTGGTGATATTCCCTGGGAAGCAAGTTTGCCCCCAAGGGAAGAGTTGGCAGTGTCTGGAGACACTTTGGGTTGTCGTGCGGGGCTAGAGCATGTTCTGGTACCAAGTGGGTCGAAACAGGGATGCTGCTGAACAGCCTGCAAACCCAAGACAGCCCCCACCACAAAGGAAGAATTGGTCCTAAAGTCAATAGTGTGGAAAGACCCTGAGCATGCAAATCATACCCGTGCTTTAGGATTGACCCAAATGCCACGAAGCTTCCCTGTGAGAGTCTAAAATAAAAACCTACGGCCCTCCCCTCTAACTTCATTGCAGCTTTGGCAATGCCCTCCAGGCTCTCTTGTCTTCCCCAAACCATGGGCCCATTTACCAGATATCAGAGTTTCTCTTCTGGCCCAGAGGACATGTCCCAAATGTACTAACATCAAATCACAGCCAGACAGACGTCACTATGTAAAATGGCACAGAGGTTCCCCACAAAATTAAAAAATAGAACTTCCATAAGATCCAGCAATTCAATTTCTGAATATTTATCCAAAGAAAAGGAAAACACTAACGGGAAAATGTACCTGTGCCTCCCTGTTCACTGCAGGATTATTCACGATAGCTAAGGCCTGGGCACAACTTAACTGTGCATCAATGGACACATGGAACTCAGACATGTGAGGTAGATAGATGGGTATAATTCAGTCATAAAGAAGAAGGGAATCTTGTTATTTGCAATATGGATGGACCTTGAAGGCATCATGCTAAGTGAAACAAGTCAGACAGAGAAAGACGAGCCACTTACGTGTGAAATCTAAACAAAATACAAACAAACAAAAAACAAGCTCCTGGACACAGAGAACAGACTGGTGGTTGCCCAAAGTGGGAGTGGGGAGTGCAATGGGAAGGAGATCAGGAGGTATGACCTTCCACTTATAAAATAAATAAATCATGGAGATGTAATGTACAGCATGGCATGTATTGTTAATAATTCTGTGTTGCATACTTGAAAGTTGCTAAAGAATTGTTATGTTGTACTCCAGCAACTAATATCATCTTATATGTCAATTATGCCTTGGTAAAAAAAAAAAGAAGGAACCCCCAATATTTGTACCTGTTAAAATATTTTGTGAGACCACGAGGATATAAGAGTAAAGCTCTATTACTTTTTTTTTTTTTTTTAAATCACAGCCAGAAAAGACAGTCTTGGCCTGACATGGGTCAAAATTCACTGAATTTCCAGTTTTACTTCCCAAAGCCAGTATTTCCACTGACATTTTGCTTCTGCTTCGTGTGAGTGGTTCACAAGTTTGTCCCTACACAAGGAAGCAACTGTCCATCCCTCAGCCCATGTGGCCAGTGAGACACCTGACCAAAGTGGGGCTTCGATGAGTGCTTCCTGAATGTTAGATGGCATTCGACAAATCTTGACCATATGGTCTGTTTCTAGCTCCTGCAAAGAAAGTTCTTCCTGAGGGGCTTTGTTTATCTCTTTTCTTTGTCTAAATCAACCTGTCAGTTATATCCCCCAGGACATCGCATGGGGAAGAATGAGTCATTTCTCAGGGGCCCTTTTTTATTTTGAAGATGAGAATGTAGGACAGCCAGTTGCACTCCTGTTTCTGAGCTAAGTCCTGCCTCGCCCTGAATACATCCACTTCCCAGACTCCCTACCTTTGCAGGGCCAGCTGGGCAGGATACCTTTGGGAGAAACACCCAAAATGTTAAAGAGCAGAGTGTTTCTAAAAGAGCTTACTTATTTTTAAACTGTGCCCGGTCATAACCCGTAAAGTCCCACTGAAAAATATGAAGTTGAAATAAGATACTCCAATAATTTCCTCTAGATGACAGTGCATTAGGACCGTCCTCAGTAAGGCACCTTTGCACTTTGGGGGTCCAATCTCTGAACATGCCTTCAGCCTCCTTCTTGATAGCAGGGACAATCTACTTCTCTCCTCGGACTTGTCATGTTGGTGTTGGTTGGACAGTCTAGCACGCTCCCATTCCCTGTCCCTCCTTCTGCTGGGAAGCAATGAACAGAATGCTCTCAGGAAGCCATTAAGAGGCATTTTACTTGACTACAAAATGGGCATTTCAGAAAACCTGATCTTTCCTGATAAGCAAATTACTGTTGACCCTTGGAGGAACGTGGGTTTCAACTGCCTGGGTCCAATTATACACGGATTTTTCACAGTCCGGTGCTGTAATTGTATTTTCTCTTCCTGATGATTTTCTTAATAACATTCGCTTTTCTCCAGCTTAGTTTATTCTAAGAATACAATACATAGGGGGACCTGGGTGGCTTAGCTGGTTAAGTGGCTGCTTTCAGCTCAGGTCATGAGCTCGGGATCCTGGGATCAAGCCTCCCTCCACCCTCCCCCCACCACATCCAGCTTCCCTGCTCAGCAAGGAGTCTGCTCCTCCCTCTCCCTCTGACCTTCCCCCCTTCTTGTGTTCTCTCTCTCAAATGAATAAATTTTAAAAATCTTAATTTTTAAGTAAATAAGAATATAATATATAATACATAAAACATACAAAATATGTGCTAGTCAACTCTTTCTGTTGTCAGTAAGGCTTCCCATCACTAGTAAGCTATTAGTAGTTAAGTTCTGGGGGAGTCAGAAGGTGTGTGCACATTTTTTTAAGGTGTATACAGAATCTGACTGTGCAGGGATCGGCTCCCCTAATGCCCGCATTGTTCAAGGGTCAACAGTAGTGTCCTCAGGCCACTCACCCGTCCTCGTCCTGCTTGGGGCCGCCCAACAGGCTAGATCCTGCCCCAGGCTGCTTGCCCCTGGGCTGGCTGGCTCTCAGCCTTGGCTTTTTTGGGCTTCTGTTTCTTTCTGCCTGGGTTTCAAACAAAATCCCCTTTCCAGACCCAAACTAGAAACCCCAAACCAACAATTCCTTGCTTGGCTGGATTCCATTCTTTCTGCTCCCAAACAAGCCTTAATTCTCAATGCTTCACTGCTAGGCTAAGCTTAATGAGTGATGCTGTAAGTCCCCGTTTGCCTTCCCTCTTGGCCCAGGGTGCTGAAACCAGGTTTCAGATTCTGAGAATGATGGTGTGTTCATATGAAGGTAGAGAGTCTCTTGCTTTCGTCAGAGCCTCAAAACCACCCTCCACTCTGGGCCCTATTTCTTCCAGAATCTCTCAATTGCTATGCTTTTTATCATTCGCTGTGTCTCCAATCGCTGCTTTTAAGCACCGCCTTCTCCCAAAACTCTTTTTTTCTGTATTGTACTTTTGAGTCTACCGTGCCCCTCCCCACCTTGCCCTGCCTTCTCCTAGTCCATTAATTGTCTGACCTTGGCAACCCCTTTCCAGTTCGTTACAAAATCATCTCCCGAAACACATTTCCATAGCACATCTACAAAGTAACCTTTGTCTTCAATGGGAAGGGAAACAATTACACTGCACATAATTGGGCCAAGGGTTTATTCATTATAATCTTCCATCTCTATAGGAAAGTCAACTCTTCACTTTACATCACTTTCCTACTATAGACAATGAACCCAGATAATTCAGGATAACAAAGGATTTTTTTTTTCTTTATTTCCAGATTGATTTTTCCAATACCCAGAAAGGTGGCATAAAAAAAGCACTGGACTTACGACCAGAAGGCTTGCATTCTGACACAGGCTCGCCCCTTACCAGCTTGTGTGACCTTGATAAAGAGGTTCAAACTCTCTACAGCTCAGTTTACCCATGTGTGAAAGGGGAAGATAACACCTACCTTGTTCAGTTACAGGGACTTGGGGGTGACCTGCACTACCTGTGCATACCGAGCCCTGTGCTTAATCAGTAACTAGCCTTGTGCATCTCCATGGGCGAACCTGAATGAGGAAAACTCTGGATTTGGAGATCTCCCTTTGCCACAGAGTAGCTGAGTAGGCCAGGAATTACCTTAATCTCTTAGCATTTGATTTTTTCAACTATAAAATGAAGATAATGTCACCTACCCTGCTTACCTTATGTAGGACATATTGTTGGGGTAGGGCATCTCCTTCTCAAGGAAGACTGAACCAGGGACATTTACAGATTTTCTCATCTCTGGCACCCCCTCACCTCCCCCCCCACAGCACCCCCATCCCCCCACTCCCCCCACCCACCACTGGTATTCTGTGGTTACTGTATCCCCCCCTCACCCAGAAGATCAAACAAGGAGATCTCTACTGGGAAAGTAGGACAGATTCTAGAAGCCTGGAGGGAGCTGGGCCTGAAATTAAACCCTGAGGCACTCCCCGGACTTGGAGATGCCAGTTCATCAGCCTTTCCTTGCTTGGGCCTAAGTGACAACTAAGCTCCTTAAAGTCTCCTAGAGAAATTTGGCCAGAGTAAGGATTATTCATACTATATATCATTTTTATCCAGCATTTGTAGCAAACTGTTGTAAAAAGAAAAACAATGCAATGTAATGCAGTATAAAAGTAATGTAAAGTAATACCAATATAAAGAGGAAAACTAATCAAGGATTTAAAACTTTTTTTTAACTTAATGTTGTGTTTAACCCTTCGTGCACCCATGCACTAGTTTTCACTGATGCAAGTGAATTGATCTGTCACAACCCCATTGGACCCTGGAGTTGTTAAGCTACAGTGTTTCCCCCAAAAAGCTAAGGAGTCAAAAAGCTATTAGAGTCAGTCCCATCCCCAGGAGACAAGCAGCCAGGTTCAATAATAAGGTGTGACAACTGCCTTCAGGAATGTTTTCTTCTGAGGAGCAACAAAACAACACAAAAAACTCTAACTCTCCGTGACTCCTCCCAGGCCCCAGACTCTGACCCAGCTCTGCAAATGTCCAAGTCCCAGGAAGTCTGGGAGCTATCAGCATGTTCTCTGAGGAAAGGAGCCCAGCTTTCTCCCTCCCTTTATTTGGTCCAAATAGACAAAGCCTTAGATGTCACCGGAAAGCGCAGGAAGGGGTGGGCGGAGGAAGGGATCTCATTTTGTTTTCTGATCACCATGACTTTTCCTTGTTTCATCTGGCTTTCAGCTTTCATCAAAACAAGTTGTTTACCAAGATTAATGTCAGGTATAATAAAAGCCCCAGATAGTTCTACCTGTGGGTCCGTAGACTCAACAATGCTGTGCTCAGATTACGCTCTCCGCTTCCGCCGGGCAGCTCCAGTGTGTTTTCCTGAGCTACTCTCTGTTGATTTCAAGCAAGATGACACAGAGACAGATTAGTGAAAACCACAGACATTATAAACTGCAATTTGGCCTCAAAAGATGAATGAAGAAGAAATGCTTTGATCTGTGATTCAGAGCTGAGCTGCAGTATTTACAGAAAAACATGTCTTCAGGGAAATAGAGAGAGAGCAGGAAAGACAGACAAACAGAGAGAGAGACAGAGAGCCAGAGATTGAAGCATAGAAAAGAATAGAAAAATATTTTCTCAAATTACGGGTGACTGAAATGAGTAGGAGGGCTCAGGCAGAGAGTGCAGTGCTTTTCTGGCAATTTTGTCAAGGCCAGGTTGATCCCGACGGGATTTACGCAGAGGGCACCGGCTCGGATAAAACGTTACAGCACCTAATGCGATTTGTGGGGAAGAGGGGGACTCCAGGCAGCCAAAGTTTCCATGGTGCATGGAGGTCCTCCTGCAGTTCGTTTTCCTTGCCCTGTGGCCTGAGGGATGTTCTGTGGCTGCTGCATCACCCAGAGCAATTCCCCTTTGCTCTGGGCCAACCATCCCCCTGCCCTTCTCCCAGTGCCAGGCACACAGCCATCATGGGGATCTTGGGGACTCTGAAGACCATGACCCCAGCCACCCCTCCACCTCACACAGATCCAGAATATCCTCAGTTCGCCGTGCCAGTCTTCACCTCACCCTCCAGTGCCCACTTCTTCCTCCACTCCCATCCAAGCCCTGGACTGATCTAGAATTAGGGGCATCATGGAATATGACAGTGGAAAGGGCTACAGAAACCAGAGACCCAATCCTGCCAAACATACAGATGGGCAAACTGAGGCCTCGAGAGGGAATGTCATCTCCCCAAGCTCACACAGCTGGCCATTGTACTACCCCCTTGGGGACCAACAAATCTTTGTAACAGTTAGGACAAAGGCCAGAGTATCCCAATAGGAAGAATACTTAAGAAATGTCTAGTTCTCTCCCCTCCAACTTTCTGCTTCTGCCACTGGTTAAGCATGGAATGTTGAGGTCCTTTTAACATTTCCCTCCCTGTGGGGGAAAGATGCAGAAAAATGTGGAATCAGGCAGTAAAATGTCAAACTGCGTATTGTTGGTAATTACGACAGCTGAGGCTGACTGAGTGCTTCCTGTGTGCCAGGCATAACTTCTGTCCACTTATCATCCCCACTTTTCATAGGAGGAAACTGAGATTTAAAACTACATCAAGGTCACACACCCAGGCAGAGCTACGTGAATGCAGAGCCCCAGTGCTTGAACTTGAACAGTGACCAGCAGATTTCAAAACTTGGTGTGTCTCTGCACCATCTGCGGGGCTTGTGAGTAATGCCAACAGCTGGGCCTCACCCTTGGATTCCTCTGGCACCGCTTGGTCCAGTCCCCCAACCTCCCAGTGTTCTCCCCATCTCTCATCCTGAAAGCATTCCCTGACCCTGTTTGTAGCTTATCTAGTGGGTGATCATGTTTCTCCCAAGATGCGCCCTCTTGACTCTCCCTTGTCTTTTGTGACCTCCCTTGAAAGGCTGCTCTGGAGAGCTTTTCATTACAATCTGCTCCTCCCTCCCCTGAACTCTCACAGCAGGGCCTCCCAGACTCCCACATCCCTCTCTCCCATCTCTTTCCTCCACCACTCCCCCAACAAACCCCGCTTTGATCTTAGTTCTCATGTGCATCGCCTGCCCTCCTCTACTTCTACTGAGATAGACAGCATTGTTTCGTAAACACCAGTGTATACTGCACTCATCCTAGCAGTATCCTTACCTTGTTTATTTATTTGGGGATGGGGAGCTCAGAGGAGGAAAACTTGTGCCAAATGATATCTCCTTTTGATTATCTCCTATCTACCTGGCAAAGACACCTGCAGCCAAGGAGGAGAATATTGCCTCCTCTTCTCCCCAAGGTTATCCTTCATTCATATACTCACTTGCAAATATGTATTAAATACTTTCCATCCTGCCAGATAACTTTTAGGAGCTAAGAGTAGGGGCTTGGCTCTCCAGAAGAGAGAGAGAGAGATTCTGTAGAGGTTTATCCTGCAATGTAACTGTGGAAACTGGAGGAAGACTTATGGCCTGCCTACAGGAGTCTGGTAGAGGCTCCATGAGAAAACTTGGAGCTAGCGCCTGAAGGATTAAATGGCCAGGTTAGGAATGGAGAAGGGAAGGGCATGTGAGGAAGGACAAGGGCAAAGATAGACATAAAGAGTAGACTGTGTTTAAAGAATGTATATTGACTTCTGTGACTCTAGGTGGGGCATGTGTAGGAAAGGATAGGAAATGAAGGTGGAGGGTTTGCTGGGGCCAAAACATAGAGGCTCTCCCTGTCTGCTGGGCCTGAGAGCACCACTTTTGGGCATTTCTTTGATAATGTGGGCTGCTATGGCTGACTGTCATATACCTGGGGGCTTTGAGGCTCTCTCCCGCTCAGTTCCTACCCTGTCCATCCCTCACCCAGTCCTTCAACCACATCCAGGGCCATCCCTCAAGGGTTCTTCTGTTTACACAGCAACCTTGGCCACTGCGTGCCCCAGGACCTCTGTATGAGTCATCAGCCCACCATACAGATCGCCAATCACTATTGCAGAAAGAACTCTCAAGGCCCAAATGTTATACAAGTATTTAATTATGGACACACAGTTTAATCACTTAGTCCAGCTTTATATGACTTAATTTATAAATATAATTTACAGTTCCCTTGTTTCTTTCTCAGGCCATTTAGCTCATTAATAGTGCTGACTATAAGAGCTCTTCAGTCCTATCTTACTGGGCTCCCGGCCAGTGGTGTTCCAAGATGAGGAGGAGGGGACAGGGATGGTGGGAGAAGCCTGGCTGTTCTTCAACAGCATTGTTAAGAATTTCCAGTGCACGGTGATTGGGGGAAAAAAAATGCAGATGGACTTGTAGTTGGTTTTATTATTGTTTTTAAATCCTGTAAAGCCAATACCATCCTCCTCACTGCCTGCGCCCAGGACAGACTTTGTCCCCATGCCTCTCCTTCAGGCACAACCTTCAGTTCCACACTGAAACCAGTTCTCAGCAACAAGCTGCTAGGGCCGGGGGCAGGGGGGTTCCCTTAGGCCTCCCCAAGGAACATTTGTTCATTCAACCATCATTTTATTTAGTACCTATTATTGTTCAAGACATTGTTGGCAATGAAGTGAAAAGCTGAGATAAAGTATAATACAATAATTAATAGTTAGTCCACATTCACTATGCACCAGGCTCTGGGCCAAGCTTTTGCAAACATGGCATTGAATTTTCAGAACCACCTTGGAAACAATGCTCAGGTTGTTTGGAACAGTGGCTCTCGACCCTGGCAGCATGCTGGAGTCACTGGGCACTTCTGATGCTGGATCTCACCCTTTACAGTTCTAGGTTTCACCGATTTGGGGGTATGGCCTGAGCATCAGAATACTGAGTAAAACAAAATAAAAACCTCTTCAGGCGATTATAATGTTCAGCTATGTTTAAGAAGGATGGATTTAAGCAATTTTCCTAAGATTCCACAGATAGAGCCAGGAAAGCAGGTAGGCTAGCCGACTGGCCACCCATGTCCTACTATGGGGCAGGATAAACCCCAACTCCTCTCACGACTAAGGATACGACAGATGGCATGTGCCATAAAAAAGATAAAGCCCTATGACAGCTCAAAGAACAATGAATGCAGGGAATTCTTCATGAAAGAAGTAGCTGATGGGTTACTCTTTTAAAGAATCTGCAGACTAGGCAGAAGTGGTCAAAAGGGTAGGGCAGGACTTCCAGGAAGAAAGAGCCGTGTGAGCAAAAGTGCGTAGGTTGGAGAGTATGATGAATGTACAAGTAACAGGGAACAGACACTATGCATTGGCACAGGGTAGGGAAACTGGGCAGGAAAGGTAAAGCAGGGACAGGTCGTGAAGAACAATGCTTCCCACACCATTTCTGGGCGAGGCCTTGTAGACTAACGATCATATTTGCAGCATACACCAGTTAATGGATGAGGCTGTCTCCATCTGTCTTAGTTTAGCCTCTACAGTTTTAGCCTCTATAACAAAATATCATGGACAGCTGGATAATAAGCAATAGAAACTGATTTCTCACAGTTCTGGAGACTGGGAAATCCAAGATCATGCTCTGATGAGATCCCACTTCCTCACAAATGGCTATCTTCCCACTGTATCTTCACACGGCTGATGGAGCCTGAGATCTCTCTAGTGCCTATCTTTGAAGGGCACTAATCCCATTCATGAGGGCTCCACCCTGATGACCTGGTCACTTCCTAAAGGTCACTCCCACCTCCAAACGACATCACACTGGGAGACAGGTTTCAACACAGGAATGTTGGGGAACACAGTCATCTGTTCATGGCACCAACTCAATGTATCTGGCACACTCACTGGGAAACTTTGGGATAAGGCCTTCACTGTGACCCAAGAAATTTAAATTTTATTCTATGGGTAATGGGAAGATGAGGAAGGTTTTATACTGGAGTGAGGAGACTGCAATAGGGAGCAGAGTCTTAAATTCAAATCTAGGCATTATCATGCTGATTTCCCAAGAGGAAGCCTTGACTTAAGGAATTTTCTACAGAGCACACTAATAGAATACTTTTATAATGTATCATGATTAGCTACATAGGTAGTGTCTTTCCTGCTTTAGCTTAGGCTCTTCAGTAGGAGGGATTGTGTCATACCATTTTTTTTTTAATTTTGTAATTCCAGTGTCTAACCCAGAGCTCGGCACACAGGAGGTAGAATGAGGAAGAGCCTTTGAATCACTCATTAAAAGCCATTCAGCATGCAGCCATCTATTCCAGAGTCAAGAAGCAAAAAATGGTGTGAATGCGTGCACATCAGAAAGAGAAAGAGAGGGGCGCCTGGGTGACTCAGTCAGTTAAGCATCTGCCTTCAGCTCAAGTCATGATCTCAGGGTTCCAGGACTGAGTCCTGTGTTGGCCTCCCTGCTTAGAGGAGAGTCTGCTTCTTCCTCTCCCTCTGCCCCTCCCTCTGCTCATGTTCATGCTCTTTCTCTCTCAAATAAATAAATAAATTTTTTTTTTTTTTTTTTTTAAAGAAGAAGAAAGAAAGAGAAAAAGAATGGATGTCAGAGCCAGGGGACCATGAATTCGGCCATGATGGCTGCGTAGAATGCCTTGGGCAGACAGACCTGCTTTGGGCAGACAGACCTGCTTTCCAGGGGTAGTTGCCCTCCGCTGGCCTCCGCTTCTCTCCTGCAATGGGAACAATAAAGGCCACCTAGCAGGAGTGTTGTGAAATAGCACATGAGCATCCCATGCAAGGACCTGGCACGCAGGTGGCGTTCAGCAATGTCCACTCGTCCCAATTCCCTTGACCACACTTAATTTTCCAATGTTTCAAATCAAATAATGAGGATCACACGGATGGTTCTAATTTGTCTTTCCAAATACCCATTCTATTAGGTATGTGGGGGCCAGGACAGAGAAGCCTGAAGCCTCTGGTATTGTCTTTAGTTAGCCATAACGCCTACCATTTATTGAGAATTGACTGTTTTAAGTCTAATGCAGAGCATTTTATATATGTTATTTCTATTTAATTTAATTTAATCTTTATAATAAGCCTAAACAGGGGTTACCAAATCTGACCCTGGGCCTGTTTGGGTCTAGTCCTCAGGCTGAGAGTTATTTTTAAATTTTTAAAAGCTTGTAAAGAAAACAAAACAAAAGAATAAGCAAAAAAAATATATGGGCTGCAAAGCCTGAACTATTTACTATACAGCCCTACACAGAACAAGTTTGCCAATCCCTGGCCTATAAGATAGTTATTATCATGATGCCCACTTTATAGATGAGAAAACTGGGTTTTAACGAGGTGCAGTAATTATCCAAGGTCACACAGATCATAGTGACAAGTCTTGGCCCAGGTCTACTTCCATAGCAGGTCTTAAAACCAGCTTTATTGATTTAAATTGTATTAAAAATAGCCTTTCCCTTTAACCTAAAACATGAACTTGACCCATGCATAGCATTTTCCTCAAGGATCTGTAACATGGCTTCTCAGTTGCCTACACCCCTGAACGTGCTCCATCTTGCCTCTTCTTGTACTTTTTGTTTTTTTGTTTTCTTTAAAGAGCCCAGACTCTGTATCGGTTTCCTCTCTCACAGCCCCCAAAGAGTTTCCAAGGGGTCACGGGCTGTGAGCAGAGTTATAGTCCACAGGGCAGGGCCTGGGGAGAAGGAAACACAATTCCTTGTCTTCAGCGAGTCTGGATTCCAGCTGTGGGGGAAAGGAGAGAACTATGGTTTCCTTCCCAAGGAAAACCAGAGGTTTCCACGTAAGCACAAATCTGAGCAGCCTCATTGTTGCTCTGTCTGGGCTTTGAGGGAGAAGAAACCTGGAAACCATGCTGCTTCAAGCTCCAGGAGCTCACCAGCTGAGAAGAGCAGCTGCTCCTGTTTCATTTATTCCATATTCAGCAGGGGATTAGCTTAAGGTTCTGACCCTGAGAGAATCATGCCTACAGCGAATGCTCTGTTATCCTGTCCAGCTGGGGAGCGAGGTGCCTTCTTTGTCAAATGTGCTGGCTCGTGGACAGTCAGCTGCCGCGTATGCCATCAGCAGAGAAGTGGTATTCAAAGACTCAGGATGCACAAAATACACTTTATACTAAAACTATCCAGAACATCGTTCCATCTTTCTTGGACTTCCGGCAGGCATGGTGCCTCAGGGACGTTGTCAAAGAAGAAAGATTGTACAGGAAATGGAATCCACATTTATTCAGTTATATGCCACTAACAGTGAGCTGAATGTCTTCAATAAATTCACCATTTAATGTTGATGGTTGTCCAATGTTTATCTCCACTTTACAGAAGAAAAAACTAAGGTTCAAGTAGGTTCATTCATTCATCACTGAGTGCCTTCTATTGACCTCAGCACTGAAACACTGTCCCTGCCCTCGCAAAACTTCTATTCCCATAAGGGAGCCTCAACTGTACAACCACAAGGAATTAATCAATTATGGTAGGGACAAGAACCACAAAGGACAGGTGAAGGTGCTATAGGAACTTATCACAGAGGGACTGACACAGTTTGAAGATCCAAGACTTCCCTAAGGAAGTAAAATTGAAGCTGAGACCCAAGCGTTGATTAGGAGATGGATACAGTGGAATACTATGCAGCCATCAAAAATGGAACCTTACCATTTACAACGATGTGAGTGGAACCAGAGGATCTTATGCTAACGAAGTAAGTCAATCAGAGAAAGATAATTATCATACAGTTTCACGCATATGAGGGATTTAAGAAATAAAACAGAGGATCATAGGGGAAGGGAGGGAAAAATAAAACAAGATGAAATCAGAGAAGGAGACAAACCATAAGAGACTATTAACTACAGTAACAAACAGGGTTGCTGGAGGGGAGGTGTGCAGGGGGGGTAAGTGGGTGATGTGCATAAAGGAGGGCATGTGATGTAACCGACACTTGGTGTTATAGACAACTGACAAATCACTGAACTCTACCTGGGAAACTAATGACACTATTGAAATAAAATACTGAATTTAAATAAAACAAAATTTTTGAAAAAGGAGAAGGGCAAGCAGGCACTCCCAGTACCATGGAGCCGCATGGCCATTCCAAGAACTGAATACAGACCAGGCAGCTGGGGCAAACAACGAGGAGTGGAGACTACCATGAGGTGAAGCTGGCAAGATTAGTACAGCCCCGAGTCACCAGGGCCTGCCTCGGAGACCAAGCAAGGATATTGGACTTTATTCTAGAAAGTCACAGACAAGGCAGGTGATGGAGAGACGTGGTGTTCCTGCAGAAGTTCAAACTCTTAGAAGAAGTTAGTAGCTCGCAAGAGTTCAAGTGCAGGTTCACCTCTCAAGTCCATATTTTTTCCACTGTCCCCAGCACGTTCTATGCCTCCAGTATGATCAAGTGATAGGGTCTCTCAGCTGATGGAACAGAAGTCTGGTGTAGAAGGAAAGCCCTGCATTAGGAGTCAGAAGTCTTGGGTTTATTTCTGTTCAGCCCATTCCTAGTCATATGGCATCGCTCTCTTTTCAGCCACAAAGCTCACCTCTAAAAGGCAGGGTTAGACTGGGTGCTTCAAAGAGTTATCTCATATAAAACACTTAGAGCCACGCAGGACCCACAATAAATGCTCTGTAAGTCTTGGCTGTTGTCTCTCTTGCCTCTTTGAGCTTTAATATTCTAAGATTCAGCATAAATTCTGGGACTCTGAACACGCTTTCTCAGAGCCCTCCTGGCCTGGGCATAATCATCCATCTTGGTCACTTCTAGAGGAAGGTGGTAAAATTATTCTTCTGACATGATCCTAGAATTCTCCAGTAACACTTAGGAACTCTTGTCTTCCTGGGTTTTATAGCTTGCTTAAATGTTTGCATAATTGATTTGCCCCTCTTACAGGATTTACTCACATAACCCACAGGCAGAAATTTAATTACGATTCTGACTTGCTGTTATAATATTGACAGAGCTTTCATGGGTTAAGTGATAATTAAAATTTGAATTCCCCTGCGGTCAGGCAACTTTTAAATGGACCCTCTCCCTCTCCCATTCCATATTGTAAAAAGGTAATTTGGCCGTTGAAATACCAGATGATACTGAACAAGAAATTATTTTGCACACATTGTGTCTACATTTATTTGGTTCCTTGATTTAGTGACAGTACATTTCACATGCACGTTGTGTCCCTACAGCTTACTTCCAAAAGTTGGGAGGGGCTGGAGGGCCATTCTTGGTGATTATAGCAAATATTTAGTCCTTGGCCACTTCCTTTATGACTAGCCCTCCCCCAGCACTTAGCAAGTTTTGGGTCTTCTCCTTTCTTTGCCCAGCTGGTGTGTGCTTTCTTTGGGAATGCAAACTCATTTTAATATTAGTCTAAGCAAGGCATAATTAGGAACACAAATCTGCTGCAAGAAAACAACACAATTCATTCAAAAGCCAAGATTCGGTGACTTTTGGATTATCTGTTGTTGGGCTTCTTTTTACATCCTCATTGCTCCCCAATCCAGTAATTGAAAGCTATCTGTATATTTAAGTGGGCAGCTGAAATTGGCCTGCTAACATACTCTCCCAGGCAAACTCGGTTGTTTTGCAAGAACAGAAATAGGATAGTTTGTCTCTCTTTTGCAAACTTAATAGAGGAGGAGGATGAGGTCTGTCTAGATTCTTCCTGTGACAGATGCAAGAATAGAATTCACTAGACACTGGAGCTGAGTCACACACCAAGGCTAAGGGTATTCTTTATACTGGGTACTACTTCTTATTTTCCATAATAATCTTTTCTCGAGCTTTGTCTTCATGCTTAATCATCTGCCCTCTCCTTCAGCAGATTCATTTTGTCTTGAAACCAATTTGCCTTACCCTTTTGCCTCCATCACAAAGCTGAAACAAAAGATAACCACCCACCCGTGAATTGTCAACTTTTTGCCATTAGAAGTCTTCATAATCTATGCAAAAGTAATCATGTCAAATGCTCTTTTCTATAACCATGTGTGGGTGTGTGCCATTGTGTATGTTACCAAAACCTAAAATCAAAAAAGAGTCTCTAACACACCACAGTCAGAGACTCACACCCTGACTGGGCATTATTTCAGACAGAGGAACTTTGGCCCACTTCTCATTATATAACACCCTTACCGCATTTGTTATGTTCCAGCTGTCAAATCTTCACACGTTTTCACTCTACCTGGTGTCTTCTACCTTGTCACTGAACTATTTATTCTTTATTCCTCTGGTCTCAAGTTAATTCTCACTTCCTGTGAAACGTGGCTGTGGACCTGGACCTACATACAGTTGTACAGATTTTCAACGACAGCAAATACTTGTTAACTCTTTCTTCAGGCAAGTCTGTATCTCAAGTCTATATGGAGGTACAGGGTAAAGGAGAAGAGGGCTTTAAGGGATCACCCAAAGATGGTCAAAAACCCCATCTTTGGCCCTCCCAAACAAACTGATCCCTAAAACTTTGAACTGCTAATATCGTTGTCTTAGGAACTAATTTTCTGACTCTCTATGCCATTTTATACAAAACCTTAATAATTGCAAACTCTATATTCCTCACGCATAAGGTCTATCTTACTTTTAAACTGCCTACAAAACCTAGAACTGGAGTAAATACATAAGAAATACTATTAATTAATTACCTATTGACATACCCTTACAATGACTCCCACATGAATCACTTAGCAACATGAGGAAATGGCCAGAAGATTGTAAACTGCATAAGGACAGGGACCTTGTCTACCATGCTCAGCATTTTGCTGGGTCCTAAAACAATGCCTGACACAATATAAGCACTCAGATATTTAGAGAGTAGATGTGTGAATGAATGATGACACCAAGTGAACACAAGTCTTGCCCAGCGAGAACTTCTAGACAGTAGAAAGAGACTTGTACTTAACATTCTCCTCTCTCTCTTGTCTCTGAAGACAAGCCCAGCCCTTGTCTTCATTGAACCTTATTTACACTTCTTTCCTGATTTCTTCTTAGAGGTATCTTGAAATAGGAGTTTTTACTGTTTTCTGAGATGGGCTTTGTAAGGAAAAAGGATAATCTTAGCAAAAACATCTAAACAGGAAATGTTCCTTTGAACAGCTTTAGAAAACACCAAGAATGATGACTGGGATGACGTATCTACTCCAGTGGGTATCTACTGAAACATCCTTTCAGGGGCGCTTGGGTGGCTCAGTTGGTTGAGTGTCTGACTCTTGGTTTCAGCTCAAGTCATGATCTCAGGGTCCCGAGATCAAGCCCTGTGTCTGTGTCGGGACTCCAGGCTCAGCAGGGAGTCTGCTTCTCTCCCTCTCCCTCACCTTCTGCCCCCTCTCCCCCTACACCCTCTCTCTCTCTTCCCTGACCCTAAAATTAATAAATATATCTTTTTTTTAAAATCCTATCAGTTTATGGTCTTCTTTCCATTACATACAACCAATAACAAGCATTACAAATCATAGGAGCAAAATCTGCAAACTAAACCAACAGTAGTTCATTCTGTGTTGAGTATTTGAGATTAAAAAAAAAAAAATTCAAGATGAATAAGACTGGAAGGGAGTGAGAGAGAACGTCCACAATTCTCATACACCACAGTAACGGCTGTGTTAGCGGGATGGACGGAGTATTCAGGGAATAATGAAGATGGATTAATTAACAAATCAACTAATTCTATAAGAATTAATAAGAATTAATGAAATAATTACTTATAACAAAATTATATAAAATAAGAATTAGTAAGAATTTATTAAATAATTAATTCTGTCTCAGGGCATAAAGGAAAACTCCACAGAGAAATTGATCATGGAACTGAATGTCCTACAGGATGGTGGGATTTTGCAGATAAAAGAGGTTAGATGAGCTTTCTGAGCACAGAGAGCAGCACAAAGGTATGGAGGAAGCATCGAGTTCATGATGAAGGCAGCTTGGCTGAGACAGCTTCCAACAATCTGAACACCAAAGGGTTTCATTCACCCTTAATGAAAACAGTTGTAACTTTAGCGTTCATCAATTGAGAAAGTGCATCATGGCAAAATCTACTACCCGTTTAGTAAAGCTCTTGAACAATGTGTTTTATCCATTGGGACAGCATCTATATACGGTCATAAAATAGCAGCATGTGATGTCAGACCTAGGACTCACGTCTACCTTCTCTTCCTCTAAGAGTCCCACTGAAACTAAGATGGAGGATTATATAAGCAAAATATGTGATCTTCCTAGAAAAACCTCCTGGTGAGATTTTCAGAGCTTAAGAGAGAAGACCAGAGTTTTAGGGAGCTCTTTAACTCCCCACCCCAAGCACACACGCAGGTGCAGTAACGTGGGAGGGCCAAGGGGGGAGGGGGCTTGGCAGAAGGCCAAGAGGAGGGGCAAAAATACAGAAGGAACAGCAACTCAGTCCAGGAGTGAAATACAGCCTTCTCAAATTCTCTGCCTCCTTTGCAAGAGCAGGGGTCCCCCAGCTGCCCTAGAGAGGGAATCTGACTTACAAAGAGCCCACAGGCAGCCTTTTAATCCAGAGATCTCTACAGCTGCATAAAAAACATATCCAACAGCCTAACCCTTACCCACAGAGATAACCTGGGAATTATCAACAGACTTCGGAAGAAAACCCACAGTGCTCACTTTGGCAGCACATATACTCAAATTGGAAGAAAATCCCCTGACTCCAGAGGAAACAGAGGTAATCCAGGAAATAGAAAAGAGCTTTAAAAAAAATGTTTTTTAATGAGACTCCTCAAAGATTCAAGGTTTTGTATCAATTAAACAAGAGCAGGGTGCTATATAAAAAGGAACAATCTACCAGAAAATAGTTCTTAGAAATTTAAAATGACAAGAAATTCAATAGGTCGCCTGGAATAATATGCTAAATAGAGCAACGAGCACACTGGATACTCACTTGATCTTAACCAAAAGACCGAGAAGCGCTGCAAACCGGATACTAAGAAAACGAAGTCAAGGAGGATTCCCAAAATTTCTAACAATAAAATAAAAAATGGGCAAAATAAGGGAGAAAATCAGAGAGGAGGAGAAAGGGGAGTATCAGCAGACAGCGAGGTGGTGTTCGTTTCCTGATCTTACCTAACAAAGACTCGATAATTCCCTTCAGCTGATAATAACAAGAACGAGAGGCTTAAAAACATGAATTAAGGTCATATGGTTATAAGCGAAACTCAAGACATAGTCTTTCAACAGTAGTGGCCTCCAGCACATGAAACTGGGCTAAAGAAACAGTTTCTGGGACGGAAGAGTTCCTTTCGTGGACTCCTGAAAAAAGAAAAACATTGGGGTTCCTGGGTGGCTCAGTCAGTTGGGCATCTGCCTTTGGTTCAGGTCATGTCCTAGGGTCCCGGGGTCAAGTCCTGCATTGGGTTCCTTCCTCTGTGGGGAGCCTGCTTCTCCCACTCTCTGCTTCTCCCCTTGCCTGTGCTCTTTCTCTCTCTCCGACAAATAAATCTTAAAAAAAAAAAAAAATCAAGAAAGAAAGAAAGAAGAAGAAAATTACTACATAAGGCTATAGTACTTCTAATATTTTTCACAAAGTTATCCTTGAAAATGATAAGCCTTTGGCTAAACTGGGATACCAAATTCTTTCTCTGCCAATGTGCAGGTCCTTTGAAACAAAAGGAAGCCCCAGAAAGAAGAGCATTTTCCATTTCTCTGTTCATTGATCATTCAACAAACACGAATTGAATGCCTGCTACGCATGAGGGGTTGTTCTGGGGCTCCACATAAAGCAGGGAATAAACAACAGAAACCCTTGCCCTCACAGAGCTTACATTCCTCCCTTAGCATAACAATGTCAGGGTTATTGTTTTGCAATAGCTTTAATGTCATTTTGACAGAAAAATGTGTTTCTCAGATGAGAACAGATGACGCTATCTTCAAAAACAATTAATATTTCACAAGGATAGGGTGCATTTACCATTTGGTAAATTCAAGAGGAACCCATTGCCCCCGCCCAGCTCTCCCCTCAATTCTACCCCAAGAAGAGATCGTCCCAAGAGAGGGTGGGGTGGGACACCGGGTGTGAAGAATTGGAAGAGACGAGCTGCAGGAAAAGGACAAGTCAGAGAATGAATGAGGGAGGGACCACGAGGAAGGGGAAAGTGAGGCAACTTACTATGGTGCTTGAGAGCAAGTTAGCAGAAAAACCCCAGTTTCCAGTCATCAGGCTCCATGCCACTCAGGGAGGCTCAACTGAATCTTGAGTAAAAGAAATGCTTGCCCCTCCCTCAGCATTTGCTGAGGCTTATTTCCAGAGAAGGTAGACATGGGGATACTCAACCACAAGTGTGATCTCTGAACCAGAGGCGACTTTGCAGGTTAACAAAAAGAAGACCCATCCCCAAGGTCCAGAGCAAGTCAGTGGGAGGACAGTTCCCTGCTCTTTCTCTCAGTGGGTCTCCTGGGACCGGCCCTTCCCCACCCACAACATGACCACCATAAAGGACACCTCTTCCTTGAGCAAATATTTATACCTGCTACCAGCTCAGGGAAAAGAAGTAGAGGGGATGGTCATTCAAGAAACAAGATTCAATGCAGGCAAAAGTAAGAAACTCCATTTCCTCTGCAAACCCAGGGAGAAGAGTGAGTTAAGTTTCGTGAACTTACAACATATGCCGAAGGCACATTACTTATTCAGGCTACAGATTTCTTGATGTACATATGGTTTTTCTGATCTGAAATAATTCCAGAGGACCCCGGAGTACACAAGTTGGAAGCAACGGGACTAGCACGGAGGGTGCTTGCTGGGGGGAAGCAAGAAATGGGGCCAGGGAGGCAGATTTTGAAAAATGCTTCTTGTGCCATACCAAAACTTCAGAAGAGGGCCAAGAGGTGTAAAAGAAGGAAGGAGTAAGGGAAAAGAAGCTTTCTAAGGAAAGGAGTGATATAATCAGATCTGGGTCTTGGAAAGATGATTCTGGCAGTATCCGAATAGTGAGTTGGAAGAGACATTTGCAGACGGGAGTATAGTTAAGAGGCTACTGTGTTATTCAGGAAGAAGCGCCCTAGACTAAAGGCGTGACTGTGGGGGAAGGTCATTTCTCCTTCACATCTCTCCCACCCACCCTTTACTCTGACCACTGGTGCGTCACCATTTCTGCAGACTTCAACTAACTCTGGGCAGCTACCAACTGAGAACGTATGTTCCAGCCACAGACCATGTACCCGATGCTTCCCGACCAGAGTCTTCTTTGATGTTGCTGGATCATGCACCCCCGGATTGCTCTCTGGTTTCTGTGTATACCCCGGAAGAACGAAGGTATTCACGCTCACAAGGCCCTGCTGAAATAAATGAAGGTGGACGGGAGTCTCCTGCAAGGACGGTTCTGAGATTCGTTTCATGAGGCTCCTCAGAAGATCTTGCAGGATCAAGGATGCGAGGCAACCACCAACCCAGTAAGACACCCTTGAGTTGGCTTCTGTTCTTCTCTATTCAGTCCCCTCTTCATCTCCCTGCTCCCCAGATCCCTCCCCTCAAACAAACCACTGCACACAGGCCTTGTCTCAAGTTTTGTTTTTGGTGAGACCCAGGCTCAGGCAGGCAGTCACAGAACCTAGTAGTTCACACCATGTCAGGCTCCAGGAAAGAAGACTCTGAGATGGCTGGAGTCTCCCTCATGGGTGACAGAGCTGGCGTGGGTTGGGGCCATCTGATGTGACCGTGTCAGCCGCCAACATGTGTACACAAGCACACACACTCCTACACACAATTCTCTGCTCGTTCTCACAACTGGAATCCGGCTCTGGTGTGTGAGTAGCTCATTCCAAAGGAGCTCAGACTTCGTTAAGACCGTTGGCTTGCTTTTTTCAGGTCTGTTCTTCTGACCTCTTTCCTCCTCCTCTTCACTCCGTCCCCTTTTGCCCCACATGCCTTTCTTTTTAATTCACATCACACAATCCATTTTCATTTTCTGAGGTAAAATTCTAACAGAGCCCAATTCACATAAGAGAGGACAAAGAAGTAAATTTCTATTACAGATAGGATGGCAAGAGTAAAAATAATTTATCATTTTGCAGGGAGATTTGCTAGCACCTTCTGATTATTCTGATTACTAAGGGCTACTGCCTAGGTTCTTGCAGAAGGCAACCATGACTTGGCTTGCTTCTGCACCCACTGGGTGGGAGGAGCTCTCTGCACAGAAGGCATGTGGAGGCAGCCTGGACCCCCCGCTTCCTCAGAGGCTTGAGCTGTATTGCCTTGGCGTTGGGAGGAGGGCTGCCGCCATGTGAGGTTCTGCCTGCTAGTGAGCTATATTGCACTGAGACACTATTGCACATTGTAAAATCACAGTAACAAAAGTATGAATATCTGGGGGCACCTGGGTGACTCAGTCAGTTAAGCATCTGCCTTCGGCTCAGGTCATGATCTCAGGGTCCTGGGATTGAGCCCCTCATCAGGCTCTCAGTTCAGCGGGGAGTCTGCTTCTCCCTCTCCATCTGTGATCTCTCTCGCTTTTGCTCTCTCTCAAATAAATAAATAAAATGTTTAAAAAATATATATGACTATGGAAACATGACCAAAGAGCAAATACTTCTTGAGCAATACTTCCTTACTTTGTCCACTTAGACTCATTGGAGAACGATAGCAGACATACTTGGTTATGCAGAGAATCCAGGACCCAGAACTCAGAGGAAGACAAATGAAAGTAGAGGCCACTGTCCTCCATGGGTACACCTCCGTGCTCTCACACATGGTGACGAAGCCCTACCCCTCCTCCAACCCAGGCCCCCACTGCAACCCACCCCCTACTCTCTCCTGTACAGCTCACAGACACCCTGTTCCTTTCTTATAATCTACAGAGCACACACCAAAAGAAATTATGTTAAGAGCCACACTTGAAAAAAAAAAAAATCCCGTCTTTGTAGCCACTTTTCCTTTTTTCATTTCCTACTATGTCGGACACCACCTCTGAGATCTGTCCCTTTTCACTGATGTCAGCAGGAACTGACCTCTTGTCAAGCTGTCCTGGATCCCTCCTGGCAGTTCGCCTTTGACCAGAAATATCTATAAAAACAGAGAGGGAATGAGAGCATTTTTCTCTTTAAAAAATTACATGTTCTGTGTTCAAGGTCAGTTTCCCAAAGATCTACTTGTGGACCGGGAGGCAGAACAGTGGGGCAACCTGCCAACGGAGCCCTGTAGAAAGTAGCCGGATGAGATGCCATTTGTTCACATGCGAATAGTGGCAAAGGGATTTGTTTATGCCTTGTCATGACTAGACACCCCAAATACCATCCAGCCTGCATCAGCTATTAGGTCTGGGTTTTGTCATTGTCCGTCCCTCTGGTATTCAGAAGAGATGCTGGCTCAGGAGGGCGGGCAGAGTTTAATTTCCAAATGCATCTGAAATCCGTTAAGCCTTTTGTTGGAGCCGTTGCAAAATCAGAGTGGCTATAAGCCTTTTTTTCCCTCCAGTGGTTACATCATAGTCACCAAGAAGAGCACAACTGACTCTTTCTCCAGAGAAACATTGGCATTCGTGGTCCAAAGGTTAAGCATGCTGGGGCTTGGCTGGTTGAATTGCATTTCGTTTGAGAGCAGGCTGAGCTCAGCAGCCGCTGGGGAGGGGGAAGCAATTGCTGGTTGGTCTCTCTCCAGGGAATGCATGCAGCATATGGCGCACTGCCCGTGACACAAACAGTTAATTTCCACCAGCTTTTCTGTGGCTTCAGCAACTCCGGGATTAGAAGGGACAGGTTCTTTACAATTCCCTCCAATATCTCTCCAAGTTACTTTCCAAGTCTCTGCTTTTGTGCTGCTGATTCTCTTTTCAATGGCTTTGTTTTGCTGGGGAGGTAAACACTTGGCTTGGGATTGCGGGGGATTTAGGGGCTGTGGTTTTCTTGCTGTCTTTACCCAGGGTCTCTGCAACAATGTTGCAAATCTTAAAATAGTCTTAAACGTTTCCACTCTGGAGCTGTATACACATGCAAAGAGTCCGCCTCGTGCCCAAAGAGTCCGCCTCGTGCCCGCGCACACATGTACACGCACTCTCCCCTTCCATGTAATATTTATTAATGATTGTAGAACTAGATTGGCCCATGTGGAACAAAGACCAGGTGGAGCAAGGACTAAATACTGGATAGATTTGGTAGTGGTGCTGTGCATGTGTTTGTATGTGTGTGTGTGTGTGTGTGTGTGTGTGAGAGAGAGAGAGAGAGAGAGAGAGAGAGACTAATGATAACAATAGTTATAATAATAGCTATCATTTATTGAGAACTTTGTACACATTGGGTGCACTGCTAAGTACTTCACATCAGTTCTTTCATTTACCTTCAAACCTTACAGACACAGAGGTTATTATTATCCCCATTTTACAGATGAGAAAACTGAGGCCTAACTTCTCCAGACGTGAACCCATTTTCAGGCCAGATCAGAGAGAGCACAGGTGCGTGCAAGCAGGGAGGGGAGTGTTGAGAAGGAGGAGTAGAAGGAGAGGGAGAGAGAGAATCTCAAGCAGACTCTGTGCTGAGTGAGGAACCCAGCACGGGGCTTGATCTCAGGATACTGAGATCATCACCTGAGCTGACATCAAGAGATGAACACTTAACTAACTGAGTCACCCAGGCGCCGAGAATTCTGTTTTATAAGATAACTGTGTCATTGTTTTAACATGGTAACCAGTCCGGAGAACCACAATGGCAATGATAATAGCTATGATGATGGGTACCTTGATGCATCAGACACAATCCTTGGGGTTCATACCCAGCATCTCACTTCACGCTCACACAAACTTGCATGTATGTAAATAATAACACATGTTACTCCCCCTTTATTGATGAGAGAACAGAGGTAAGATTTCTTTAAGTAAGGAGCCTACTCCCGGTCACACAACCAGTAAGTGGCAAATTGGAATTCAGGCCCAAATCAGTTGCTTCCAAGGTCCTACATCTTCCCAGAGCCTGCTCCATGTTCTCTTGTTGTTTTCTTAGGAAAAGAGACCAAGAAGAGCTTAGATGCTTGACAACTTTCCAATTTATCACTGTGCGTGCCAGTACTTCATTTCTAATATATATACAGATTCATGCATCCAACACACAGTATCAGGAAATTTGGAAAGATAGATGCTTCAGAAAATGAGAAACAAGCATTTACTGAACTTGGGCTGTACATCAGGCAAAATGGTGGCTCTAGGAATATTAACCTTCAAAGGAACCCGCAGTATCACAGAGAGAGAGACTCTGAGACAAATGCTTCTGGGAGAACGTAGTGAGTTCGGTGCGGGACTATAGAACATGTTCCCAGATGAGGGGCGTGCAATGAGATTGAGACAAAACACTGATTGTTTTCAAATGCTAGAGTTTGCACAATTGACACCACTGTAGAGGGTAACAGCATTGTTAGCAGTTCATGAAACTGAGCAACAGAGCAACTATAGCACATGAATGAATGAATGAATGAATGAGTGAATGAACGAACAAACTTGAACTTCCCACTCAGAAAGTTTCCGAGGCTCTCCCACTGCCTCCTGCAAAATGGAGCTAGCTGGCCAACCAGGCCATCTATACCCCAAGTTCCCAGCCTGGACTCCCCGGATTCCCTTCCAAGGACACCAGCACAGTTTGCTGAATAGGCAGGATCGTTAGGATGCCTCGCTTCCAGCCCCAGGTGGCCTAATTAGGGTGGACAAAGAGCTTAAAGACAGCCATCCACAATGTATCCCTCCAGACTCTGTACTGCGAGACCCAAGGACGACTGTCTTTGCTCATCACCAATTTTGAGAGACAAGGGGCTATGCGAGGCCAGGCCATGAGAACAATAAGCAAACAGAGGAAACCAGGCAGGGAAAGAGAAGGTGAAGCAGACGAGATAAGTAAAGCCAGGACCTCTCAGCCCCTGGGACATGGAATAAGAGCCCCTGAAACATCCTTATTTCCTACAAGTTTCAGTGGGACCTGGCGAAACTTTCCTTCTTGAATCCTACGCAGTTCCCCTTAGGCTAATAAATCCTTCCATGTATTTTAGCTGGAGTGGGTTTCCATTTTCTTCCTACCACAAAATCCTTGACAAGAATACCTTCGAGTCCTTCTTTAATGAGCCATAAACTGATCTTTTTAATTCTCTATTTCGCCTCAGGAATCAGACCCAACCAGAGCTATTCATCTGTAGCCACAAATGCATTTATCCTTTTGCTGCCTCTACCTCTTGATTAATTCTCTCCACTCAGAATTCTCAACACCTGCATGTCCAAGGGTCCACATCCCAGCCAGCCTTGGAGCCCCAGCTCAAAATTTCCTCTGTGGGGCTTCTTGGAGCCCTCCTGGTTACAAGTGATCTCTAACTTCTTCAGTGGGCCTACATGTAAGTTTCCTGGCCCCAGGGCTTTCTTCCTTAGAGTTGTTAGTGCACCCAACTTATCCTTCCTAGTAGGTTCTAAGCTTCTCGGGCAGAGACTCTCACCTCATCCTTCCCTCACTTCATCAGGGTTTAGCACACAGTAGATGCTCAAATGCTGGAGTGGGTTGAAGTATGGATTAATGAATAATAGAATAGAATTAGCAAGTAAAGGAATGAACTCAAGTTACCAGAAAGCATAGTCAACTGAAAAGTGTCAATGTTCCAATTTTGGTGGGGGGGGGGGGGGAGACAAATAGACGAGTTCGATTATAGCACACATATAGTCAAAATACAAGTTATAGTATGTCAGAAGTCAGTACAAATTCAATCAGATCTTGAATATAATCTCTAAATTGTCTTTCACTACAAAGAAATCTGTCCCTAGATGATTCTATACTATACACAACTGCAATACTCCACAGAGAGACTTGAGGTGAGGAATCAAGCCCGGAGATACCATATACTTTCAGTGACTAAAAGACAATCCACTTAAGAAATACCAGAATCAAAGAACTAAATTTTACTTGACCAAAAGCAAAACAAACAAACAAACAAAAAAGACAATCTTCTTATCCATTTAGCATAATAATTGTCACCCTATGGCATAGTATGTAATTTTTTTTTTTTGCTGGAAAATGTCATTTTAATTTTTTTTTTTAATTTTTATAAACATATATTTATTTTTTCCCCAGGGGTACAGGTTGTAATTATTTTTTTTATATTGATTTGCTAATTATCTCTCTCCCACTGCAATCGGGGCTCCATTAGGGAATGATCTTTCTTTCACTCACTAGTGTCTCCCATGTGCCTGTGTTGGGTATAGAAGTGACACATGATTAATTCTTAATGATTGAATAATGAATGAATAAGATATATAAAAACAGATAAATATAGCCTCTGCCCTCAATAAGCACCCCACTGTCTTTAGTGTAGAAGACACTTTCATGCCTGCCCAGATCTCTTTCACCAAACAGTAGCCCCCTCCTCTCTCCAAGCTGTTGTAAGTGGCTGTGAACAGCCAGCAGCTGCCTTCTCCTGAGAATTGCCCTTAGTGGAGGGAACATCTCTCCAGAAAGCCCTAGAAAGCGGCACACTAACTCCAAAGGTGGTCTGTAGCCCATGACTGACTGATAAAGGGATCCAAAAAGTATCTCCCCTTGCCTCAGCACAGGAAAAGTTCTGTGGTGTCATTCACCATCTAGACTTCCTCATGGGATCAAGGGAGAGCTAGCCTTCTGCTGAGTATGTATCTTATCTGCTCTTCCTCATCCTGCCTCTCTTACTCATGCCTCACAGCCTTTACCTCAGTAAATCACTGCCACAAAAATTCCTATCTCAGGCTCTGCATCTCAAGAACTAACGAAGAGCCTGAGGTAGGGATTATCTACTCTTTGCTATATGCCATTCATCGTTTTTGAGATGTTATTCCATCTTGAAATTAAATTTGATTTACTCTTACCTGACAAGCAATTTTCATGATGGTTACTACCATCTGTGAATAGCTCAAGCTAATAGAGGCTATATAATCTGCTTACATACATTCTATGTGGTTAAGGTGGGATTTGAACCCTGATCTACCCAACTCCAGAATCCCCGTGCCTCATATTACACTACTTTAGTGCAGGAATTCATCCTTATGCTTCAGGAACATTTTGAATGACAAAAAGAAAATAAGGGAGATTTTTTGGCTGACCCTCCATTAGCCAGAATAGGCATTCATCACAACTACTCAGTCTTTAGAATTCAAGGTAATCAGGTAGTCTTTCCTTTCCCAAACTAGTTCTCCCTTCACATTCTGTTGAGAGTCAGACTCGGGAGTTGACACACTAAGAAGTCCTTCTGTATATGATTGCAGCAGACGTTTCAGTAAATTCCCAACACCTTGGGAAAGCAGGCATCCGTCTAAGGAGGCCACATCATACGTCTTTATCAGAACGAAGCATTTCAAATTCCTTACCCATGCCTCAGGCTTTCAAACTATTATCTTGCATGGTTCCACAGCTTTCGTCATTACTGGGAGAGATGAATCCCTGATAGAAACCTGGGTTTGACTCTTGTCTGATTCGACTGGTCAAGAATGGGGCAGAAATATGTGTATGTGAAGAGTGACCATCTTTGTTTGCAACTTCATAGACCAGATTAAAAAGGAATTTGGGTTTGGGGCGCCTGGGTGGCTCAGTCAGTCAAGTCTCAGACTCTTGGTTTCAGCTCTGGTCATGATCTCATGGGTCGTGACATTGAGGCCCGAGTGGCGCTCCCCACTTGGCAGAGTCTGCCCAAAGATTCTCTCCCTCTGTTCCTCCTCCAACTCTCTCTCTTTCTCTTGCTCGCTCTCAAATAAATAAATAAATCTTCTTAAAAATGGAATTTGGGGGGGCACCTGGGTGGCTCAGTGGGTTAAAGCCTCTGCCTTCTGCTCAGGTCATGATCCCAGGGTCCTGGGATCAAGCCCCACATTGGGCTCTCTGCTTAGCAGGGAGCCTGCTTCCCCCTCTCTCTGTCTGCTTCTCTGCCTACTTGTGATCTCTGTCTGTCAAATGAATAAATAAAATATATTTTTTTTAATTTTTAAAAAATGGAATTTGGGGCAGATAATATATAGAATTAAAGTCTTTAAAGTAGTTAAAATTAGGAGAAATGGACCCAGTTGGACACTTATTTTCTGTTTGAGATACTTGGACTACTCTGCTTCTGGAGCCCGTCTCTTTGGAGGTGTATTGTATTTTTATAAAGGAGATTTTGAACTTCTAAATACTTTTAAAATTTTTTGCTCATCAAGAAAGAATAAATAGTAAGTAGATATATTGCAGGCCAAATGTGGGTTAGAATGATAAAATATAAACTTAATACCCAGAGAATGGGAAATTATATTGAAATTGTGGTTCATAGATATTTCTGGAATTAAAAAATGGAATTAGGAAAAGAAACTAAGTTAAATTATGGATTTCTGTATCCTTTCTATCACTGGTATTCTTTGTTTCTCCCAAAACAATGCTCTAGATTTTCAGACCCTATCTTGACTTGATCTGCACTTGGCAACAACAGACTTCATATCAAAGAAGAAAATACAAAAAGGAGATTTCAAATAGATCTCTAGTATAAAAAAGGAAAATTGCAATGTGGTCCTGGTATACGAAAAACAAAATTTGCAACCATGTCCTATTAGTAGGTATGAATGTTTTTCCTTGTTTTGAACAATTCCATTCTCTAAAACTGAATCTCCTAAAACAAAACAAAGATTCTCAAACACATATTTTTGTTTTAATGAAGGGCACTTGGCTACCAACATCTCAAATAATGATTATAATGTGAAACTCAAAGATAGTGTTGTAGTAGAAGGCTCCATATCCCTGACTTGGAGGACGCTGCTTCCAGCCCAACACAAATTAATTTTGTGGTATTTGGCATTTTACTTCTTCTTTCTTGGTTTCGGTTTCTTCAGTTGCATTCTGAGATGACTGAGCCAGATAATCCCTAGGGCCTCTTCCAGCTCTACCTTTATATGAATTCACATGTATGAAATTAGTTTAAGTACATCAGAGAAAGATGTCACAACCTCTGTAGTATTTTTTCCAAATTAAGTGGATTATATTTCTTTTTTAAAAAAAGATTTTATTTATTTATTTGACACAGAGAGAGAGTGAGAGCAGAAACATTAAGCAGGGGAAGTGGTAGAGGGAAAATAGGCTTCCCACCGAGCAGGGAGCCCGATGTGGGGCCCGATCCCAGGACCCCAGTATCATGACCTGAGCCAAAGGCAGATGCATAATGACTGAGCCACCCAGGTGCCCAAAGTGGATTATATTTCTCAGAGCATTTCTTTTTAGGCTATGGCGATGTGGTAAAGCATAACTTCTTCCCCCAGAAACATACATCATGCTCATGTCTGCTCACAAGAAATATATTGGTATTATTAGTGAAAACATCTTGATATGTTTAGAAGGAAAATATAATGGACAAAGTGAAAGGGAATTATACAAGAGCAAAGATCTGGGTAATGACTCTGGGGGATTACTCAAGATGAAAAAGGTTGCACAGACAACATAAATCTGGAGAAGTCAGAAGTCAGGTCCAAACCAATCAGCCAATGCAGGAAGGGTAGAGGAAGAGCTGTGGGTCAGAGTAGACAGAGTCCAGAGTCTGAGATCAGAGAATGGGTATTAATAGCACTGAAAAACAGAAAACATAAAGAAAAGATCAGATTTTAGGGCTTATTTATTTATAGTTTATTTCCTCTCTAGGCTGTTTATAATTATAGGTAGCTATGTCCCTGTGGTGCTCACTGTAGTCAGAATAATGTGAAAAGTATAATGATTAAGATACTGCCTCAAGTAAGATACTGACAAAGATTTTGAAGGTTTGCTTTCCATCAAAGAGCATAAGAAGAGTAAGCTGATTTAGAGATACTGGAAGTAGGAGAGGAGACAAGATAAGAAAGGAGAAAGCAATATGTCTTTCTAAAGCACTTATTTTGTCCTGGTCCTGTATGGAAGGAAAACAAACCACTCACTACTGCCCTTTCACTCTCATAGAAAGCTGAACCAGTTGAGCTAGCACCAGGGACCATGATCCCAGTCATGAAGGTCAGGTCATGGTCCTTAACCTTGTGGAGAACTCCACATAGTGGCTGGCAGATTCCTCACCTCTTTCCACCCCCCAACAAGACCCTCTTGGACTCTGCCAGCACGGTGTGGAAGGCCACCCTACATAAGGACTCTCTCTTACCATCTCCATCTGGCTCTGTGTGAAAATGGCCTCACCCATTCCTTACTCAAAAAGAAAGGCTTAAGAGAGAAGTTGTTACAAGAAGTACATGGCAACACAGAAGGCACTGTGGACACAACTGAAGTTCCTTTTCTAAAAGATAAGTAAGAAGAAATCGTTCTTCTTACCAATTGACTACTTGGAGAGGATGTTCTCATTTATATTTTAAATAAACTTCGCTGTTACCCTCTGGGGAGTGTACTTCAGGCAGCAAGAATGGAAGCAGAGAAACTAGTCAGTGTGCTTTTTTAGGAATCCAAGTGAGGGACAGTTGATTCCTGGCTGAGACCTTTCTGTGCTCTCTTAGCCTCTGTAACTGTAGCTGGTAACATTTTAGATTGTGGATCCATTCCCTCTGGAGTGAGGAAGAAGTGGAGCAGATCTCCCACTGATATGCAATGGACGTGTGCCCAAGTGAGAAGGAGACATCTCCTTTTCAAACCACAGAGATTTGGGGGTTATTTGTCACCGCAGCATAACATAGCATATCCTAACCACTATTGATACTAACAGTAGAAATGGTGAAAAGTAATCAGATTTGGGATACCGTCCAGAGTTTTGACTAGTAGGACTTTCTGACAAAGTAAAGATAAGTGACAAAAGAAAGAAAAATTGAAGGTGAGCACAGCACAACCATGAGCCCATAGCTGGCATTGTGATCAGTTCTAGTTCTCTTTCCCACAGAGCTCAGCACAGTCTCACAATCCTCGTGAACACAGTGCCATAGAAATGTCCTAGAGTAAGAAGAGATGGATGGCACGGCTTGCCATAGCTGGAACTGTATGGTCTCTGGAAACTTCTAGTTCTAACAGTTTCTGACTCTATGAGGGACTTAGAAACAAATGATTAGAAATTTTTTATCATTGTGTTGGGACAAAGCAAACACAACCAAATTCACTTCAACCTCCCCAAAAGTTAAAACCAAGGACATTTCTATATTACTACTATCTAAAAAGAAAATCAAGAAATCACTGAAGCATTGGAAGAAATCTATCTCGATAAATATTTTATACTAACCAGAAATCAGAAAAAAAAGAGCTAACTATTCGTGCATAGCAGCTGTTGGTAGATTTAAGTGCTCAAAATACTTTACCCTAAAACCAGGATTTGATTGGACTAGATTTAAAAGGGAATTTCCAAAGTCCTTTGCTGAAAACTCTTGCTTTCAAACAGGACTGGGGCTCTGACACCAATTGTGTGACTTTGGATAAGTCACTCTAACCCCTCTGAGTTTTAATTTAGTCATTTATAAACTGAGAGTAACCCTGAGGGTTGCTTTGAGAGTTAAATTAAATAATGTGTATCAAACTCTTTATAACCTATACAGTATGCATCTAATATGCAAAATAATTAATATTTTTAAAGAGTGGAAGGGGGGGTTTCCCTTTAAAGAGGGGTTTCCCTTCTCTTATTTCTGAGCCCATGTATAATCCTGATGAGGCCACAGAGAAAACATGAAAGATTTAAATCACCATAAATTCGAATCATGACACAATGGCATTCCCAATATATCACAGGCCCTCTGATCCCACATATCAACTCATGTGGGAGAAATTAAATCACTATTCACTGTGCACGTTATTAGAACTAATGAAATCAGTAGAGCATGCACTCATGAATTCAAGTATTTGTTAAGCAGTTTATAGTAATAATCACATAGACTAATCGTATCTGCATTCCCCCCTCCCCCCCAACAAACCCTACTTCTAAGAGGCTGAGAGAAGAAATATATCTGAAGCTGTTTCCCAAACTCACTCCAACACCAATTTCTCAATTCCCTAGGTTTTAACAATGAATGACAGCTGAACACCAGAGATCAAAGGTATTAAAAGAAGACGAGGAGCTGACCAAATAGAATCTCTGAGGGACTTTTCAAGCTAACCCATGAACACAAAAGCTCCTGAGTCATAGGGTTCGATTAGACATGCTATGGTTCTGTTCTAAGGCTGCCATGAAAAATGGCATCAACTAGTATCAGGAACAGTTTAGGAACATGTTTCAATCCAATAATGGGGTGATATGATTTTAAAGACCTTCTCTTTGGGATATTCGAGAACTTAGTTAGATAAGATCTGTAATGTCTAAGTCTATAAGTCATTTGTTTTAGTCAACAGCTAATTATGTCCTGGCTTTTTATATATCAAATTTCCTGCTTGTGTGTATCTCCAGGTCAACACAGCACAAAGCAATTTAAAAAGCAAAACAATTATCTAGCCGACACGGGAAAGGAATGGATAGGGCGCATCAGACTTTGTATCTGCTTCGCTGAAAATTACCTGAGTTTCTGTTTGTAGTATGAATTCACATGATAGTCTCTGGTTCTCCATTATGACAATTTTAAGAAATAGTTACTGGGCATTTACAAGGTGCCGGACTCTTGTGTGTACCAGAAATGTGAAAATGATTTAAACTTCTCTGCCCTTAAAGTGCTGAGAGTCTAATGAGAAAGACAGACACAAACACCATATTGACACAATGTAGTCAATGTTCACGGATCTGCCGCTGATGCAGAACCTTCACCACACCTCAGCTCCCTCAGAAAGATGTCACCTGAGCTGACTTTCCAAGACACAGGAGAATTAGCCAGGTGCTTAAGACAGGGAAGAACATTTCAGATATGGGGAACAGCTGATCAAAAAAAGCAGGAGCTGGGAGACTTAAAGGCAATGACAAGCTCAACTTGGGATGAGCTGTAGGAGAATAGAGTGATCCTAGAAGACATCTTGATATAAAAAACAAAAACAAATTTCAGAGGAGGGTTATAGGCTAGGCATTCGGATTTGGAGATCATCAACGGATAGGGAGGACAGGAAGCCCCAAAAACACACGAAGGGAAAAGAGTGGAAGGTGAATTGGCAACCTGAGGAACACCCAAGCTTAAGGGCAGGAAAAGGGGGAAGAATTCTCAAAGGGGCAGCAGAGAAATGATCAGAATGGCAGAAGAACAATGGGAAAAGGAATTGACCATGTTGAAAGTATCATTTAGTATCCGCCTAAAATAATATTCATTCCATTAGCAATATAAAGGACATTTACAGTCTCTTAAAAAACAGTTTCAGTGGTGTGGGGTTTGGAAGGAAAGGAAGATGAGTGAGTTTAGATTGTGTTTCTTGACTAAGAAGAGGAGCGAGATAAAAGGAACGTTAGGTCAAAGAATGACATAGTTTTAAGCTGGAGAAATAAGAGGGTGTTAAAGATAAAGGTTAAGAATCACTAGAAAGTAAGAGGTTGAGAATGTAGAGAAGATAGCAGATGGTGGAAGGAATGGGAACACTTGTGGAAATGTGAAAGGGTAGGGAGCATGGCCTCGACTAGGATGATCTTCTTCATCAGCATGGCGCACCATAAGAAATGCTTCTCACCTAAGACCCAGTGCACACACAAAGAATACATACAACCAGAGACGTAAGACAAAGTTTAGGAGACAATATTTGTCCTTACCACATGTCACCGACCCTGAAATTGTCTTTTCTTCTCTAGTTTCCTTCATTAACAATTGCTGTTCACCACCCCCCAAGTTGCCGTCACGCCTTACTAACTGATCAGGGCCCAACATTTGAAAAGACACTGGAATGAAAGAAATAGCTTTCAGTCTCAAAAACGTCAACGTCTAAATCCCTAAATCTTCCAAAATTAGAAGAAAATAACCTTGGGAAGATAAATCTATAGTCATACAGAGGATGCTGGGGCCTTTCAGGCCTCGAGGCCTCACCTTTCTTCAAGTAGGAGCTGAGGTCATCTGTTGAGGACTGGGAGGATGGAGTCAGAGAGCGGAGAGTCATACCCTTCAGTGGTAGAGAGTTTGAGGAGAAGGGAGAAGATCTGGAAAAGTCGCCGAGGAGAAGGAAAGGGGCTGCTCCGCCAAAAGGAGGGAAAGGCTGCCCGGCAGTCCTGGGGGCCCGCAGCACAAGCTTTGGTGGTTTCACCCATCAGACTCTCAGAGCCACCGGACTTGCCTCGTTCACTCCTCTTTCACAGGACAATCTAGTAAACTCTCAACAAATTGTTACTGAATGAATGTTGGTCCAGAAATTCTCCATTTAGCTGAGCTAGTTCACTGGCTCAGTTAAAAATGTCACACTGACCATTTCAAGTCCTGTCTCGTGAGCAGAAAAGATACAGGGCCCGTTCCTTAGAGCCTTCCCACCAGAACCCCCATTAAGGCTGCTCTCAGAAGCTTTTGCAAGCAGAGAATTGTTCAACTGTCAAGTTGACAGCACTAAACATGGCACTTGGCACCCTGTAGGTGCAAATTGTTGATTGATTGGCGTCTAGTTTGCAAGATATTGTGGGAGTGTGCTATATAAGCAGCCTCTGTGTTTTCTACTGTTTGTCCAACAGAACAATACTTTGCGATGCAACTGTGAGTCGGAGACAATCTGGCTCCATTCATTCATTCAAATATTTATTGAGCACTGACTACGTGCCAGGCACTATGCTAGGCATGGGATGGAGTTGGGGAGAACGACGACATGGTCCCTGCACTCAAGGAGCTAGTGTTCTCTTCTGGCAAGGAGAGATGTTTTTGATTTTGCTTTGCTTTGTGTGGTGTTGTTTTTGGGCGGGGTGGGGTCAGGATGGGGGTGGACGACAAACATGCAGGGAGAGAGAGCAGGGTGTGCTAGCTTAAGGCTGAGTATAACGTGGAGCTCGGTGCTGGCATGTTCTCTGAACGGAGATAAAGCCAACGTGGCTACAGCCCAGTGAAGGAGAGGACAGGCCCAGATTGCAGGCCCTGTAGGCACATCAAAGATATTCATCTCTCTCCTAAGAGCAAAGGGAAACCATTTTAGACAGGGGGATGTGGAACAGATTGCCATTCCTGGATGCACCTCGGAGTCTGAGCCCTTATCCAATTGTTGATCCTAGTGAGGCATCTCTCTGCTGGCAGATGAGTCCAAGATCTGGTTTTCGCTTGGCTTTGTTTTTGCTTTTGCCCCACATGCAAGTGTGGCTGAGCAAGGTCCGCATTTTGAGCCACTTCCGTTCCACCCTCACGGTTCCCTTTAGCTGTGTGGGGGCGCTTCCCCTTGTACCCACTCCAAATGGAGACAGACTCTCTGGGGTGGGAATTGACGTCACCAAGATCCTGGCGTTTGCAGAGCAGAGACCATGGAGCCCTAGGGAAGAGTTTTAGAGGCCAGCTTCAATTTCCAGCATCACAACCCAAAATGGGACGGATATATTTCCCTTTGTCAGAGTGGAGGCTTTTGCCTCCACACCGCAATGCGAACTTCATTCCAGAGGGGAAATCTTGGAACTAACTCCATTTTGCCTTCCCAGTTTCCTTCTGGATTTCCTGTTGCCTGGGAGCCTCAGAATCCACGGGAGCAGCTCGTTTCCCTTCCTCAGCTCCAGGGGCGTCCACAGAGTGGAGCTGGGATGCAGGACTGCCACCAGGAAGCATATCAGGCTGGGAGTGGCAAAGGAAATGTGAGCTCCTGGGTCCTGCATGGGGCTTGGGTCTGGCAACTGCAAATCCCCAGGTTTAATGATTAATTGGAATGAAAACAAGTGTCCTGCTCAGTGGGATGCCCAGGATTCTAACCCTGCTTGGACTCAGGAAGACCTCACAACCTTGCTCCTGTGGCCACGGACAAGGGACGGGATGCACTGCGGGGATTTTATTTAAAATATCTGCCCTTACTAGGGAGGCCTTGAAGCTAGTCTGGAGTGACCACTTGCATCTGATGAGGGTTGGGGGAGGAAGCTGTTGTCACCATAGGAGAAAAAGCAGGAGCTGGTACTTTTGCAATTACCTTCACTCCACTTACTAACTCCCCCCCCCCCCAAGATTTATTTATTTATTTATTTTAGAGAAAGAAAAAGAGAGAGAGAGAGCCCAAGTGGGAGGGGCAGAGGAAGAGAGAAAGAGAGAATCCCAAGATGACTCCTAAGTTGAGCACAGAGCCTGCCACGGGGCTTGATGTGGGACCCGATCCCTGGATCCTGAGATCATGACCTGAGCCAAAACCAAGAGCCAGACACTTAACCGACTGTGCCACCCACGCACCCTTCCACTGGCCAACTCTTGATCTCGGCCTCTTATGCATCCTGAGACTATCCCTAAATTCTAGGAATTTTTACATTTTCCTTCAATTCTTTCAAACCAAATTTCCTTTAATGATAAAAAAAAATGTTTTTTTCTGTGATGGTATCACAATGCAATTAACTTAGCAAACGGACCTGGCTTTGAGCCCAAGCTCTGTGTTTTACTATTTCGCTCATCTAAACCTCACAGAACCTTATTTTCTCAATTATAAAGTGGTGGGGATGATAGAAGTCATCTCATTGGGTTGCTTTGAAGATTCAGTTAAGTGAGATAATGCAGGGCGCCTGGCTGGCTCAGTCCATAGAGCATGTGACTATTGATCTCAGAGTTTTAAGTTTGAGCCCCACATTGGGTGCAGAGATTACTTAAAAAAATAAAATCTTTAGAAAAGATGGCACATTGTGTGTGCTTAATAAAGATTAACTGTTATCACTGCCCTCCACTAATCTAGGCAAAAGGGAAGGATCTGGAAGATGATCTTCTATAGAAATCTCAGATGCTTTGGGTACGTGGGTGGCTCAGTCAATTAAGTGTCTGGCTCCTGGTTTTGGTTCAGATCATGATGTCAGGGTCCAAGGATCAAGCCCTGCATCAGGCTCTGCAGTCGGCTGGGAATCTGCTTGAGGATTCTCTCTTCCTTTCCCTCTGCCCCTCCCCTGTGTGCTCACTCTCTCTTCTCTCAAGTAAATAATAAATCTTAAAAAAAAAAAAGAAAAGAAAAGAAAAGAAAAGATAAGAAAAGAAAAGAAAAAGAAATCTCAGACACTTGAAAAGGATCCAAAGTTCGTACATCACAGCTCAGCTCTGTGTATTCTTTGGTGGAGCAGAACTGAGACAGGATTTCCACCAGTTCTCACAGCCAAACCGAGAGGCTGAATGCCACCTGCTAGATCCCACTCTGGGTTATGCAGTTGCTCCTTGGGACCATGCACTCTTCCAAATAAAAGGATTCATGTCATGGAAACACTAACATCCTTTATTTAGAGTCAAAGTGCAGGGACAGGCTAGTCCCAAGCCAATAAACCCAGGGTTCCAAATTTCTAATTTCCTAGAATCTGGTGAAATCCTCCCAGACACTGCTGGTGGGTAGGTTTGGAAACAACACTCTAATCAATCCCATGCTGCATCCGTGTCTGTAGCTAATTCCACAGCCGAGTCCTCTCCTTCCTGTGGCTAAAAAATCTTCTCACTGGGCCTTCTGGATGCTCATTTTCCACCCTCCATTGACGTGACTCACAGCTTGTTTACTGAACCTTGGATGGGCTTCTGGGTTCTGTGCAAAGTGTTCCAGAAACATAACGCCTGTCCTTAAGTTCCCTTCAAGTCTATTTGTTGGTAAAATTGTGTTTCCTTGTCCCCAAACATACCTGGTTCTTTCTCACCTCTGGATCTTTGCTTGTGATGTTTCCCTCCAAGGAATACCATCTCCGTTCCCTACTCTCCCCCTGTTGCCCATTATCTCTCCTTGTCAAAATTCCCCCTATCGATTGAAGTTCAATTCAAATATCACTCCTCTTGGCTGCATTCCTATTATCCTCCTGTATCCTTCTTCCTCCTCTGAGTTCTCAGCTTACAGTCCTCAACTTATTCAGAGAAGTACCTGCAGGACCATTTTCTGTGGATGCATTTCTCTCCCTTAATTCAGTACAATATACTCGGGAGAGAAACCCGTGCTATCCATCTTTCTGTCTCTCACAACATTTACAGGACTTGGGGAGCCTGAGTCGCTCAGTGGGTTAAGCCTCCGCCTTCAGCTCAGGTCATGATCTCAAGATCATGGGATCTTGAGGGATCTCAAGGGATTGAACCCCGCATCGGGCTCCTTGCTCAGTGGGGAATCTCTTCTCCCTCTCTCTCTGCCTGCCTCTCTGCCTACTTGTGATCTCTCTCTCTGTCAAATAAATAAATAAAATCTTTAAAAAATAACAACACTTACAGGACTTAACAGTAGGCACTAAAGGGTTGAGTGAATTCATTCATTCAACACATATTTATTGACTGCCCACTGTGGGCCAGATACTGTTTTAGGTCCAGGGGATATAGAGGTGATTAGAGAAATATGGAGCTCACATTCTATATGAATCATTTTCAGATTTGTTTAAAAGGAAGGACATGGGATATATACATATATTGTCGTCCATTGTTAACACAAGGCAAGAAAGTATTGCACCTCTTCATTTTCACAAACCAACTTCCTCATTAGCTAATATTTATTTTAAATACTTATTTAAATATTTAATATTTATAATTTAATATATTAAAAATCGATATATATTATATATTTATATATAGTTATATATTGTATTATATATCGAATATATAATAAAATTTAATATAAAATTAAAATAAAATAATTTAAATATTTTAAAATATTTAAATATTTTAATAATATAAAATAATAAATACCATTTATTAATTACCATTTGTTGGAAACTCCACTAACTATTTAACAGAAAACATTTCATTTTATCCTCACAACAATGCTAGACAGTAGGGACTATTATTATGTTTGCAGAAACCATGACTAGGTAAGTAACCTACATGAGCACAAGAGTGTAAGTTAATGAGAAAGCTGGAATTTGAACCCCACTCTACCTGTCTTTGAAAACATGCTATCTACCAACCGCTGTGTTACACCACCATAAACTGTGGCGCAGGAGTCTCAATGCCAACAGAGTAAACCATGTAACCCAGAGATTGCATTTGTTGGTCTCCAACCAAGTACGGTATCCCTACAAACAGACTTCATGGCTAAAACCTCACACACCTCGTTTGAAACACATTACCAACATGTTCTCCATGAATTTCAACAAGTTTCATGGCTACATTTAGAAAAGTAGGTTTCCAGCAGTTCCCTTCTCCAAAGGTCATGTTACTAGGAGAGCAGCTATCATTAACTTGGGGTTCACAATGTCACACGGAGGGACAGCTTAACCTTGTGGCAAGATTGCCACACCCCACACGCCTAACAGTGCAAACTACTTACAATGTTTCCATTCTCCCCACACTGAGCCAATGATTAACATGTAAATTACATTCTAAAAATTCTTACTATTTCAACATAGATGTCACTAGTGAGACTTGGTGTGATTTAGTCAATATCATCCCTTTGTTAACCAGATTGAAAGAGAATCAGTTGATCTTAGAGACAGATTCACACCATCCTCAAAAATAAGACACTGTAAAGTGAAACTCTTGAGAAAACAGACTGTCTTTCAAATGTGTATCTCTACTGACTACTCTATGTCTGGAACACACTCCTTGTTCAACCAATGTCTGTTGAACGAACTTTATAAATAATTGTTTACTTTTTTAAATCACTCTGAAGATAATCAAATATGAGATATTTAGTGTGCCCAAAAAACATTGACCCTATAGATTTAAAAAAAAAGTTTGATTCCTTCCTATTAAGAACTGTGTTGCATGGGTCATACTGCCTATTAGCAAACCGCTTTTGAGTTGTACAGTAGGAATGGTGTTATTTGGTTTGACTGTGAAGGGAAACTAGGATAACCTGGCAGAGCACCCAACAGAGTGTCGATACATAGGTCCCCACTAATGTTTCTTTCCTCCAAAAAGGAAAATCCACTTGTTGGGTTGCACTTTTTTGTAAAATAAAGATCAAAAGAGTTAGATTACATCTGGGATGGGCTCTTTTTATTCTTGCTTGAAAATTCTTGTCTTTTAGAGGCAGAGATTGTTCTATAATCTTTTTTTTTTTTTTTAAGATTTTACTTATTTATTTGAGAGAGAGAGCACGAGAGGAGGGAGGGTCAGGAGAAGAAGCAGACATTTCCCCCCTCCACTGAGCAGGAAGCCCGATGACATGGGGCTCAATCCCAGGACCCCGAGATCATGACCTGAGCCAAAGGCAGACACTTAACCAGCTGAGCTATCCAGGTGCCCCAGGAGTTGTCTATAATTTTTAAAAGCCATTGATGGGCCAGTGGTGAGTGCTTGCCAGGTGGTTGACCATGGTACATTATCTAGCACTATAAGTGATCATGCTGCTGGAAACATCGCAGGACTGTGAGTAACTGGGTTTAGCCTTTTAGCTCCGCAAACTTCATAATAGAGGGTGTTTCAAGTCACTGCAAGTCCCAATCCTCCCACATGGTGAATGTTCCTCTCACTTCCCAGAGCTTTCATCCAGTGATCTGATCTGCTAGCTCCAGATATCTCGGGGTCTGAATTAAGGGGACTCAAGCATGATTTCAAGAAAACACTCAAGAGTGCCTGAAACATAAGAATATAAAGTTGGCTCATTTGACTTTTCCACCCATTTCCGTGGGCTCTGCCATCAAGAGTAGCTTGAAAGGCTGTAGGTAAATCTCTGGGTGGATCTGTCCGGTACAGAGCTGACTCTCAACAGATCTTACTTCCTCTCCTCACCCTCCTCTTCTGAGAGATCCTCATAGACAGCCACAGTATTTGGGCAAACCCCAAAGTTGATCAAAGAAAGAGAAACAAAAGGGTACAGTGCAGTGGCTTTAGCAGCTACCAAGCTGTGTGTCTTTGAGCAACGTTTTTCATTTGTGTTATTGAGGGACAACCCCTTGCAAGTTAATTACCTGCCTATATCCAATTTTCAGTTCCATGAGATGGGACTTGTTATCCTCATGGTTACAAATAAGGACAATGATTATCAGAAAGGTTAGAAAGTTCCCAAGATTGTACAGTTTATGAGTGTTAAAGCTGGATTCAAACCCAAGGTCTCTTTGACTACAGATTATGGTTCTCTCCATTCTCCATACTTCCAGATCTTTGGCTCTAAAAGTGGCATCTTTCAGATCTTGTCCCAGCTCTAAGTATCTATTTGATTTGTTACTTAATTGATTCCCAAAAAATGAGGTTCTACTATGCCCTGTGTAGCTGAAGAATCAACATGAAATTTAAGATCTGTGTTGACACACGTACGTGATAATCATAATGCAAGATAGAAGCAGGAACAGTCACCGTAGGGGTCTGGCAAAAGGGCTTAGGGACTTTAGTAGAGGGAGGACTTGGTCTTGCCGAGCAGACCAAGAGAGACATCCTCATGGAGGAGGAACAACCGCGTCTAGACCTCAAACATCTGCTCAGTGCTCAAAACAAGAGGGCCTTCTATTTCCCAGGGCCGAAGATCCCAAGCTTTCTCTGTTCCTCCATTAAGGTTGAGAGAACTCCTCTGGGGATGGGGAGCTTAAGATTATTTTCCACAATTCAAAAGTAGGAACTCCAAGTGCCCATTGTAAAGTACATTTCCAAGTGCTTGCTTCCAAAGGCCACAGTATTTAAGGTTCAGTTCATCTAAGTTGTCTCAATTCATCATCTGTGTCATTTCGTCTATAAATCATGCACACATAGATATCCAAATAATACTGAACCTCACTGTCAGGATGCCCCTCTAGCTTTGTGAAGAAAAGGGAGAGTTTAGATTCCAAACCCTTGACAGTGAATAGAACTCTACTTGGTTAGAAATCACATGATAACAATAGCGAATATGAGTACCACTCACCACGTGCCAGGCATGGTTCTAAGTGCTTTACATATATTAATACATGCAATCATCCTATGGATAAATACTATTAATATTTACATTTTACAGATGAAGAAACTGAGACTCCATGAGCTTAAATCATTTGCCAAAGTCACTCAGCCATCATGTGTCAGAGCCTGGGTGTAAACCAGCAAAGCCTGGTTCTAGAGCATATGCTTAGCACCATTCTTCCACATGGTAGGCTTACCCAAATGGATTTACCTGGTTTAAAAGCAATAAAAGGAGAAAAACTAGCAAGATTCTAAATATTTGGGGAAGACCAAAAGTGCCATTAGCTTGCTTGTTTACTGGAAACTTTTGGCTTGATACATAGTCATAGTTTAGAGGTCTAAATTTTGTAGGCTTAGATTTGAAAAAAAAAATTTTTAAGATTTTCTTTATTTGACAGAGAGAGTGTGAGCGCAGAAGCAGGGGTAAACAGCAGAGGCAGAGGGAGAAGCAGGCTCCCCACTGAACAGAGAGCCCAATGCGGGACTCGATCCCTGGGATCATGAGCCAAGCCAAAGACAGATGCTTAACCAACTGAGCCAACCAAGTGCCCAGATTTGAAAAATTATTGTTAAAATATTTGTATTGTTATTTTCCTAACTGTAAATGCAAATCAAGTTCATTGTAGAAAAAAAATTTAATATAGAATCAATAAAGAAGGAAACAAGTCACTTATGAGACAACCACTGTTTATATTTTGAAGTATTTCTTGTCAATGAGTTTTTCCTATGCATAGCTAGGTCTATGCCTTCTAAATAGGCAGATTGAGAATGACGGTATACCGACCCCAGTTTCTCAATCTTTGTCTCTGTTGTGCTTTGTGACTAAAATTTCTTCTGAAGTCTTATCTTTTTTTTTTTTTAAGATTGTATTTATTTATTTGGCACACACAGAGATTGAGAAAGATTGGGGGAGGCCGGGAGGCTGGTGTAGGAGACGCTCCCAGGGAGATCAGAAACTTGGAGTCTACTAGCAAATGGAGGGAAGGAGAGAGGAATCAGATGGATGAGAAAGGGATTACTGGGCAAAAAAAGCACAGCATTGACTGGGATAAGGAGATTTGGAAGAAGAGGAGGAGCAGATTTGACATTTACAAATGAATTCTTTTTTTTTAAGATTTTATTTATTTGACAGAGAGAGTGAGAGCATAAGCAGGGGGAGGGGCAGAGGGAGAGGGAGAAGCAGACTCCCCGTTGAGCGGGGAGCCTGATTCAGGATTCAATCCCAGGACCGTGAGATCATGATCTGAGCCAAAGGCAGAGGCGTCACCTACTGAGCCACCCAGGCGCCCCTAAAGTCCCATTTTAAGGGCAGAAAAATATTCCACCAAGTGGATATTCTATAATTTGTTTAATCAAACCTCTATTTTAGGCACTCAGGCTGTCTCCATTTCCCTTGTTAACATAAATGCTTCCATAAACATCTTTGTACATTTTTTTTAACAGTATGACTTTTTAGGCTCTGTTAGCATTGTATCCGATTCAATTAATTAATTAATCCCACCAATACTAAATTTCCAGGATGTGCCCGCCGGCTGCAATTGAGGGACTACCACCCTGTGGTGTTACTGGGTCAAAAAGGTAGACTATGGTCAAAAATCTTGACACCTGTGGGCAACCACCTCCTTGAAAGATTGTTCCAGTAATTTCTTCTACGTAAGCTGCTTGATGACTGCATTTTGCTGTATCCTATATGGATGAAGGATCATATTTTCCAATTTGAAAGGTGAAAAATTCTATTTCATCGTCACCTTTGTATTTTTTTTTTTTAGTGAGGTTATACCTCTTTTCTGTATTTATTATATAAACATATAAATGTTTAATTTTTAAACTCTTGTTCAGGCCTGGTCTAGTTGAAGAAATTTCTCATCTCATATTTCTTTATAGCTTGAGAAAATGCAAAAATACTCCCTGAAAGCTTTAATGTTGCCTTTTAGTACCCATAAAAGCCAAGGTCAGGCTTTTAATACATCTAGCTCTCAGAAGTCTGGGTCACTGGAGAACATCAGAACAAACCCACTGTATGAACTAAGGATTTGGAATGACCTGGACAGGGACATTAAACAAAATTGTGCAGAAGGTATAAAAATCTGTTGGTCTCTCGGAAGTTAAACACATGCGGTATCAACAGTTGGAGTTCTTCTTTTTACAAAATATTTTTTAAAATCCCAGGTTTGTCTCTAGGGCTAATTGCTGGTTAACATAACGGAATGTAAATTAATGTAGTAATGTTACATAAGTAACATGTGCATTTCACTGAATCCCATATGCATAAAGTACTTCAAAGGACTTAAAAAAGCATTTTTGTAACCTAGTATCAGAAATGACATCCCTTCCTCTCTGCCATGTTCTATTAGAAGTGAGTCGGTGGGGGCACCTGGGTGGCTCAGTGGGCTAAAGCCTCTGCCTTCGGCTCAGATCATGATCCCAAGGTCCTAGGATCGAGCCCCGCATAGGGCTCTCTGCTCAGTGGAGAGCCTGCTTCCTCCTCTCTCTCTCTGCCTGCCTCTCTGCCTACTTGTGATCTGTCTGTCAAAGAAAGAAAGAAAGAAAGAAAGAAAGAGAAAGAAAGAAAAAAAGAAAGAAAGAGTGAGTCGCTGCGTCCAGCTCCCACTCAAGTGATCACAGGTGGACATGATCACCCAGAGGGGAAGGTCCTTAAGGGCTGTCTTAGAGGCTGCCAATTACACTCTAGCCTTCACTGTCTTGTAAGGGACTTTATCTGTCTTGTTTGCCACATCACCCCTAGAACCTCAACTGGAACTGGCATACAGTAGGAGTTAAATACAGACTGTTTACTTAATTAATTTATTAATCTGATAGCTTTTAATGGATTGGGAAGGAGCAAAGTCTATGAGATCAGACGACCTGAGTTAAATTTCCTGTCTTTGCCACTCACTAGCTATGTGACTTGAACATGCCACCTCAGGGTCCACATCTGGGGGAAAATGGGGATAATACCTACCTGCGGAATTGTTACAATTCACTTTAATCGTATACACATATTGGTACATATCATACACGTTCACTTCATATCATCTCTATCTACCTGTCTATCCATCTATCTATCATCACAATCCAAAAGATGGTTCTCCCAGCCTGTGGATATAACTAAGTCTTGCAGTGATGTCTTGCACCGAGACCAGCCTGGGAAGGAGAGGATTGTGTGTGTCACCTCCCAGGAGGCTTTGCTTCCTCCACACCCACCTAGGGCCTTGTTTGGCCAAACTTAGCCATGGAGAAGAAGGAAAGGAGACACACCAAACCAGAGACACATCCCAAAGGAGGGACCCACATTGCATGGGGTCCATTTTGCATTACTCTCCAGCCCCAGCGGCTAACTCTCCTGTGGGTCTGTGCCGACCCCTCACACTCGTTCACTCTGTCCCCCTATCACCGAGGAGGGGGGCCTGCCCCGCACTGCTGCCCAGGGCCATCTGGGGTTTGGGAGCTGGCTGTGCTTAACCCCAAATAAGGGCAGGACTCTGTAGGAAACCAATCATTGGCACAGGTTTTGGCCCAAACAAACTAAACTGCTATGGTCACACGTGTTGAAATAAAAAAAAAAGTTGATCAAGTTGGGGTTAAACTTTTCCACTTCCTGCAGATGATTCAGAGAGTTTCACACTAATTAAACAAAAAATGCACACAAACACTCAGAGTAATCATATGTACATCATTTATCTGTCCCTTTACCACGCAAGCATTTATCTGGTACCCATGTGCAAAGTCAAGTATAAAGCAAGAGGATTCAAAGAGAACTGACATACAGCGTTCCCCCCCTTAGTGGCAGGGGCTGCAACCCAATACCACCCCCCACAGCAGATCCCTGAAACCACAGAGACTAATGAAACCTACATACACGGCACTCTCTCCTGTCCACACAGAACCTGCGAGAAAGTTGATGTTGCAAAGTGGTCTCAGTAAGACAGTAACAGCAAACACTCATAATAAAACAAGACAACTGTAACAACATACTGTAATAAGTTATGGGAATGCGTTGCTCCCCAAAGGGTCCTACTGTGCTGTACTCCCCCTTCTTCTGGAGATGACGCGAGATGCTAAGATGACTGCCTCAGGAGAATAAGGGAGTAACACGGCCATTGTGACAGAGTGTTAGGCTACTGTTGGTGATCTGATGGAAGGATCATCAGCTTCCAGGGGGCTGTGTAACTCTGAGTAACTCGGACCCTGAGAGAAACTGTGGATAAGGGGGTACAAGTGTAACAGACTTGGGGCACACATTGGGGGCTCTGAGGGAGTTCCTAATTCAGGTATTCACATAGGTAAAAAAACAAACAAACCAGAAAACCTTTGAAATGGGTCGCAAAGAAGAAAAGATTCCTTCCTTCAGTTCGTACTCACCAAGCTCTTACTCCATGCTAAGGAAAGTGCTAGGTGGGGGAGAAAAAAAACAGTGAAAAAAGTCATGTGGTCTTGTGGGAACTAAAAAACAGTAAGGGGAATCAATGGGTGAATGATTTTAGAAGAGGGAAGTTGGAGGCTTGGTTAGGAGATGGTAGTGTGGCTAGAATATGTAAGCCTGGGGATGCAGGGGGAACTTGGCAGGGGGCTGGGGGGGAGGCTGGCCTGAAGGGAGGGGCTTGGTCCTCATTTGAAGAGCCTCAGGCCAAGCTGAGAAGTTGCCCGTACTATTCTGTGGGTGGCCTTGGGCTGTAGAATTGGCATGTAGGGGTGGATGTTTTCAGACCTGTGTCTACAAAGATCCCTCAGGCACTCGTGCTATATACACAGCTTGTAGGGGAACCCAGTTTTGAAATTTTCCAGGCAAGAAATAACTGGGTCCTGAACCTCAAGGCCAAGTACAGCTGGAGAGATGGGGAAGGATTCAAGAACTAGATCAGAGAGATGAGAGGAAGAAAAGCTATAAAATATCGGGAGGGCACTGCATAGTCTCAAAGGATTTTTAGACTCTTTGGGGTCACCTGCTCTACCCCTATTTCACAGATAAGAAAACTTTCTACCAGTGAGGTCTAGTCACCTGTCCAAGATCACATTACTGCCAGTTTATCTGCCTGTCAAGTGGGAAGAAGGCAGCTTCTTGATTCTTTCTCCGTGGCGCAAAGGCTTGGGGGGACGATCTATGACATTCTATTTTCCGCAGCAAATGCATTTTTTAGGAGAAAGGCCCTGTGGAAAGAATAGAATGTTAGCATTCTGTAGTCTTCTCCACTGCTGACTAATGAGGAATGAGCTTCTAGAATAGCTGATTTGGTCTCGCCCAGGAAATGCACTCCCCGCACTTCCTCCCGCCTCCTCTGGGCACCACAGCTGCTCTGACCTCTAACCTGCCAGGATTTTCACATCCCCACAGACTCCCAGTCTGCCCAGTCTGCAGAAAGGCTTTCTCAACCCCTGTGGGCATCAGCAGCACGGCCCCTTGAAGGACGAAGAAGGATGAAGAAGGGGAAGGATGAGAACGGGATGAGGGCAGATCCTTCTGTGTTACATCCTTCTTGTAAAGAGTGCCAGGGCTTTGTAGAAACATTTGAAGGCCCACTGCATTCCTCTCAAGGCTCCCAGAAAAGTGAAACTCCAATCACACTAAAGCACCTTCATCTGGAGCTTGGGGTCATTCAAACAGAGCCTGGACAAAATTTAATTTTGCCCAGGCAGTAAGGATTTGCTGAGCAAATTAATGCTAGAGTGTAAACAAGGCTTCTCAAGCCGGCCTAAGAGACTTTAAAGGACAACCTGCTTTCATGGCTCGGAAGCAATCCTTTTACATGCTAATTACAAACCCTTCGGTGCTGGTGAAAGTGGGTCCCTCCGGGATTTCTATTTGCCAACACGTTGTTTATTTCCAGTTTAAAAGGAGTGAAGGGTCTATGAATTATTGAGTGGTGATGCTGTGTTTTGCTGGTACTGGATGAGAGCTTGCTTCCCTTCGTCTTTGCTGGCCTCCTTGGAGCAAGCGTTACCCCGGTCTGCACCTGGGGAATGGAGACCTGGCTCAAGGAGCAGAGCAGGTAGGTCCTGGTGCTGGGATTCAAACCCCTGGGAGCCTGCCCTTCTCGCCCTCCTCTGGGTCCTGATCAGCCTTCGAATGTATTAAGTCTGCTTCCTTCTAAAGCATATACCCAAATTCAGTCTTCTCAGTATTTCAGAATGGCCTGTCTCTAGCGCAGATTAGCTAGCTCTTGTAAACTCTGTTTTCCTTTCAATAACAAGGAGAAGGAGGCATTCAGCCCGGAGGCAAGCTGTCGGAGGAGAGGGAGGGGAGGGTGCAGGTCTGGGCCAATACCTCGTGGTCTCTGTTGTGTCCTGAGCTCTACCAACCACTCTGCAAGAAGACGCGATGGAAAATCACTCCCTCTTTGTTATATCTTTTTTTTTTTTTTCTCTTTTGGGAAGATGTGTTTTCACACTGCCTGTGCCCAACATCCCCCCCTCCCCGCCTCCCTGCAGGCCAGATAGGCGAGGATCCTACCTGGGAAGGGTAATGGAGTGTGAGGGATGCCAACACCAAGGTAGGGAGGTTGAGCCCTTTGTACCTTTTCTGGGGACTGCTTACTCTGTCTACTAAGGTCAGAAACCCTGGCAACTTGTCAGAAGATTACAGCGTGCTTTTAGGATGACTACAGAGGTCTACCCTCCCCCACCATGGGGCAACATCTACAAGTCACAGCATAACCTTCCCACTTAGACTTATTTTTAAAGCGTACACAAAACATATTTTAGCGAAATTGGAGAACTGGAGCCTTTGACCCAGAAATGAAACAGCTGTTGGCTTCCATACCACTCGTCATGAGAGAGAAGCCCCAAAACATCAGAAACAGGTTCAAACCCTACAAGGTGCAGTATTGATCTTTATATATGCACCAAGAGCTGCCCAGCAGCACAGAATGCACAAAACAGGTTTCAAACAATTATAAGGCACCTCATAGAAATCAAGCATTTAAAATATTTATTGACGCTGAAATTTTTGAGGCAAAAAAAAAAAAAAAACACTCGCTTCGATAGGACTCATTACCCACAGGACCGACTGACTGTTTGGATGCAAATAATCTTAACTGCTTGCACACCCATTGGTACCCTTTCAGCTAAGGAGCCATTCAGCCTCCGCTTCAAGTGCAGCGGAAGTGCAAATAGCCTCTGCACTTGAGAGCTGAGTTTGCTTTGCTAGGAAACGGTTGAGCAAAATCCCAGCACGCTCTGATTCATTCTGCCTGCTGATTGGCTGCTCTCCTGGCCGCTGACATCATCCTGTTGCTGGGTGGAAAACTGCCTCACTGCCGTCCGTCCTGACTTCAGATTCTGGTGAAGGGGACATTGTACTCAACAGGGAAATCAGATTGTAGCTCGAACAGAACACTCTCCTTCTTGTGGGATTCTTCCATCACCCTCCACCTCTTAAATGAGAGTGTGCCTGCACCCCCCTACCCCATAGTGGAGCAAAAGCTTTTGTGTTGCGCTCTCCTCCAAGCTACCCAGTCCCAGCCCCCTCTCGAATATCTGTCTTCTTGGAGTGTAGATGGTCCATGTTGCCTACATCTCCCGGATGAGGCTGGCTTTTCTGATTAGTTTAAGTTTGCCTTTATTAACAGAACTAGAGTACGTTCTTACTTGCTACTGTGACTTAGCAGTAGTGAAATAGTACTTCGGACTTACTGTGATAAATATATTCCCAGCCCTCATTATTCTCCCAGTGTTCTGTGAGGTGTTGATACAGGGGGGAAGGGACGGCAAAGGCCAACTGGGCTAGTGCCCTTTGCGGTTTGCAGAGTGCTTTTTATGTTTGTTCTATTGGTCTCTCACAACAATCCTATGAACTAAGTATATTGCTTCCTCCATTCTATAGATAAGGAAACAAGCCCCCCCCCCCAATATTAAACACTTTGCCAGCCACATAGTCAAAAATAACAAAGCTGGGACTCAAATCCAGTCTTTCTGACTCTGCCCACTGGGACATAGCATCTTTCAGCTTCGGGAGGCTTCTTGACTTGCAAGGGTCAGTCCAAAGTGGCTAAACCAGTACCAGGACTGACCCAGCAACCCTCCTTCTCTGTATAAGACCTTTTCTTCTAAACCTCTTGGGAGTTCTTAAGACACCATTCTAAAGGTTCTCTTTAAGGATGTTCTTAGATACACATTTATTTTAAAAATCCCCAGGCTTTCACAAGCTTTTACTTATTAAGCAAAGCTCTAAGGGAAAAAAATAGAAGGCTAATAATTCAGATGCACATTTGCATACATTACATAAGGCTTCTATAAGGGGTAAGGTTCTCTAGTTGCAGGCTTATTTTAAGTTTTAATGGGATGACTTTGACAGAGCAGAAATAGCAGGCTTCGTACCAGCTCAGTGACTTAGGTGGCAAAGGCATTTCTGCGGTGGAAAGTGGGGCTCCTCATCTCATCTCATCTTGGGAGGCAACACTGGATTTCTCTTGTTGATCTCCGGCTGGGATGATTAACAACCATTTGCTTGGCTTTCATCTCCCCTGGCTGGGGCTTTGCTTTCATCTCATTCATTGCTCCAAACCCTCCCTCTCTTCAACTTTTTTTTTTTTTTTAAGATTTTATTTATTTATCTGAAAGAGAGAGTGTGTTTGTGTGCAAGCAGGAGGAGGGTAGTGAGCAGAGGGAAAGGGAGACAGATACTGCCCACTAAGCTTGGATCCTGATTCCAGTGGGCTGGATCCAGGGGGACCCTGGGATCATGACCTGAGCAGAAGTCAGATGCTTAGCAGACTGAGCCACCCAGGCACCCCCTTGCTTCAACTTTTAATGCACATTTGAGATATGTCAGCCTCCCTAAGTTATTTTTACACAAGCAGAGCAAGAAACCACGGAGTCACTCCTTGGAGCCCACCACATCTGGTTTGCTTAGGCAAAAACAATACTCCCTCAGCCATCCTTATTTTTAAAGCAGACAGACTCCTTCCACAAGGACTTGGGAGACTTAAAATGTTGGAGAAGGGGATGAGGGAGTGAGTGGCCCAGATGACTCAGATGTGGAACTGTAGGTGTTTATTTTCTATCTTGATCTTTGTGACTGCAGCCCCAAAACACAGTACAGTGACTTAGGCTTTGCAGTTGACATAGCTGATCTCAGATACTTTGCATGCTTCCATCATCCTATCAATAGTAACCTTTTCCCTCTTGGGGGACATTGTGGGGCTCCGTGTCCCTCTCAATCTTCATGCTTCTCGACTCCTATATGCAACTTATATTTACATGGGTCACTCTTAATTTCAGCAAAGTCTCTCTCTGAAAAGGCTTCATTTTATATTACTCAGATGCTCATGTTTTCACTGCCTCTGGAAGTACAAGCTTACCGATGCTTGTCTTTCGGTGTTATTCTAAGGTAACAAATCATTTTTCATATTGAAAACTAGATTCTTGATCTCACAAACTCTCTGGAGTGAACCTAGGCAGTCTCCACTTCCAATTCTCCCCGCTCTGTTGAGTGAATGAACCCCATCTTTGCTCCTACTGTCCCTTTGCAAGAAATGTTTGTCTTTCAAAAGGCATAGAGTTAGCTCTCAGTAAATGTTCAAGGAAAAAAAAAAAAATCCTACGGCCGCAATGCTAGTTGGTGGTGGTTAAAACTAAAATTAGATCCCAATCTCACTTAAACAAGTATTTTTTTATGAAGAAATACATTAACATAGGTTAGGACATTTGGACAACATCCAGCCCCTTTCAAAGCTCCAGGCATGAAATGTCTCTCCTGGGATCCCAGGAGCTGGATCATCCCTTTCTCTTAATCCACCCAACCTCCCCTCCCTGCCTTCTGATCTCCATGGGGAGATTCCTTTTGCTTAGAAAGTGACAGATAAAGTCAGGCGAGGAGCCTCCATCATGTTCTGGGCTAGATGATCTCAAAGGGCACAGCCAGCCTGGCTTTCTAGGTCCTCAGGCCCTTTGCAAAATCATGCCTACTGGGTTAAGAGTTCAGGCTCTGGAACCAGGCCTCATTCAAACCTCAGCTCTGCAACACACCAGCAGACTGAGAGGAGGGACAGAAACCAATATAGACGTGCAGATAATTTAACCTCTGCCCATCTCTTTCTTTCTTTTTTCTTTCTTTCTTTTCTTTTTTTTTTTTTTAAATAAATCAAGGGTTGTCATGGATGTACTTCTTACAGGTGAGGATTAAAGAGGAGGAGGCCCATAAAATCCATATCACAGAACCAGGATGTGAGATATGGAAGAATCCCAGTAAAGGCTACTGCGTATTTTTGCCAAACAGACAAAAATTCAGAGGCCATAAGGGAAAAAAAAAAAAATCAAGATAATGAGGAATGAATGAAAGCAAATTTCAAGAATGAATATCAGTGGCACTCATAGTTCTGTTAAAGGGGGAAAAAATGAAATATGCAGGCATAGTATGAAAGACTATAAATATATCTAGATGATTAACATCAAAAAGAAGGATTTTTGTTGCTGTTATTGTTCATGAGCTTTGCCAAATAAAACTGTGGCTTTTATTACATTTGCAAGCCTGTTAATTAGAGTCCTATTGGCAAAATCTACCCTTTTTGATATCCTCAGTAAATGAATTTGGGGATCAGCGATGCATAGAAGGAGTTAAACATCCCTTTCCTCCTGATTTCACTATATCACTTGCAGAATCTCTAGGATAAACTACAGAGACTAAAAACTTTTACAAAATAGCAGAAAATGTTTTTGGAGAGCAAAGCCTATGGTGGGGTGCTCTGACTCTATGAAACATATGGGAGCCTGCGTTACTAACTTGAGTAGACCTGGGCTGTGGCAGAAAGGCTCAACTTTGTACTTCAGTCCTGGAAATGTATCAGATAACCTGGCTGGTTTGTACAATTTCTGCAAGTCCATAAAAAACGATGCAGGTTACTTTCCCGAGCAAATGTGTCCTTCGTGTCCACTATATACAGCACACTGCCTGTGGTGTGGGGAATCCAGGGATGAGTAAAACAGCCATTCCCTACGGACTGAAGTAAGACACAATGTTGCAAACACCGTGATCCACAGGCGCCCTGGGTCCCATCAGTAGTGCGCTTCTCTCTGGCTACAAGATAGGGAGACGCTTCCCAGGATAAAAATACCGTCTGGCATCCAACACGTGCTGATTGATCAATCAATAATCCCCCCAGAAGGGAATCTCTCATACTGCCATGCTAGGGGGCTTAAAGTCCCTCTGAGACCTGTCACCAATTTTAAAAGTAGGGTCTTAAATTAGCAAAAAGAAGACATGTTTATCCGATCAGCATATGGCAGAAAGTTGGGAGAGAGTTAGCGAATTGACGATGAAAGTAAGATTCGGAAAGATCGAGCAGGCTGGGAGGATGGCCTGAAACCAAGAAAAATGTAAAAATTTGTATTAAAAAACCAAATATATAAAAACAGGAGGAGAGAGAGAACTGGCTGGGAAGCAGCCTATGTGAGAAGACATAGGGAATGATTAACTAGAAGTTCTTCTTGGTTTGACTACAGGCTTCTTTAACGAAACCAAATGTCATCATTAAACCGTAGTTTCCTTCAGGGCAGGGATCGCATCTTAAGTATTTTAATAGCCCTTCTTTGCCGACCATAGGACAAATACAGAGTATGCGCTCTATAGAACTTTCTTAAACGGGGTCAAAAGTGAAAAAGCTTAAAGCAATAGGGCTCCACTAAGGAAGGGGCTGTGGTCCGAAGCCCCAGGAAAGGCTGTCCACGCTCCTCTCCTGGACGACTTTCCTGAGGCTGCTCTGGGCTTTCTCCTCTGGTCGCCTTAAGCTGATAACCAAAATTAGAATCCTCTGTGTGACTTAGAAGGCTGACCTGATGCCTCCTGACCTCTGACCTCTGACTTGAGGGGACTCTGCTTCCTCACCCAGCTCCAGTTTTTCGGTTCCTCCAAGACCCCTGAAGGAGGGCTGGGCTCTGCAGGAAAGACTCCTCCCTCCAGCCCACCTCACACACGTATTCTACCTGCTTCTCCTGCCTCCCTCTGACATGTTGCTTTAACTAACTCAGGGAACCACTCCCTGAACGGCAGCCCAGAGCCCAGCTCTCTACTGTACGCTCTCCTGGTTCCCAACCATATGTGCTTTCTAGCCCTATCTGCAGTCCTCATTCAACGTCAGGCTCAGCCACGACACTTGCTGCTACACCATGAACTCCATGAGGGCAGAGACGTTGGCCGTCCTGCATCTCCACCACTGTATCCCGAGTCCCTAGGCTGGTGTTTCACAAACTTGAGTGCCCATGAGTGACCTGGGGGACACTGGTAAGCTGCGGATTCTGATTCAGCAGGTCTGGGGTAACACTTGACACTGCATTTGTTCCAGATGATGCTGATAGTACTGGTTTTCTGATTGACTTTGAGAGGCCATGTCCGGCAGTTCATGGATGCTCCCTGCCTTTAAACCAGCCCCTTCTTTCCATCCTTCCAGGCCTTCACGGGATCCCCTCATATCTCTCACTCAGATGCTCTGGTCCCCCAGCGGCTCTTCCTGCCTCTGTTCTTCCTAGAGGTCCAGCTCCTGGGCCACACACCTTCAAGCGTCCTTCTGCAATGTAAGCCTAATTATGTTTCTCCCCTTTTTTTAAAATTGTTAGAGACAGGGACACCTGGGTGACTCAGTCGGTTAAGCGTCTGTCTTCGGCTCAGGTCATGATCGCGGATCCTGGGATCGAGTCCCACGTCGGGCTCCCTGCTCAGCAGGGGGTCTGCTTCTCTCTCTGCCTGCCACTCCCCCTGCTGGTGCTCTCTCTCTCTCTCTCTCTGACAAATAAATAAATAAGTAATCTTTAAATAAATAAATAAAAACTTTATTTTTTTATATGACTTTTTTTTTTTTTTTTTTTAATAAAAGACTGCCTGTCACCTTGTAGGAAGAAGAAACAAATGAAAACCGAGTTTCTCAGTCTGGCCTTCAAGTCTTAACCCTGCCTACTTTTCTGGTCCTACCTCTTCTGCGTCACCAATCCTGCACCCACTCTCTCGGCCTCTCAAAGCTTTTGTGGATCCTTGAACTCACGAGGCGGTGCCATCCCTCCCTACCTTAGCTGGGGCAGTTGACTTTCCTTGGATTACCCTCTCCAGCTCCATCTGCCTGTCGGAAATCCACACTCCTGATCCTCTGTGAGAAGCATCTCTAGTATTCTTCTCTCATGGAGAATTGGCTGCTCCCCAAATTGGTTCTGCAGCAGCTCCTTGTGCTAAACCAGTTCATTTACAAGGCGGCCTTCTCCTTCCTGCCGTGAGTCCTCCAAGTACAAAATGGCGTCTCATTCATCCCTATAACCTTCATGCCTGGCACGTGGCTGGTACGTCAGGCTTGTGTAATGTTACCGTGCTCTGCTCCAAATGCAATATTTTAAGGGGGATTCTTGGACACAGTGGAGTCCTTCTAAGGAAGGATCATTGGTATTGGTCCAAAATTCCGATGAGAAACAGTTCAAACAATGATCTAAACATGAAGCCTAGAGAAGATGTGCTGACACATAGTAGGTGTTCAATAAATATTTATGGACTGAATGAGCAAATGAGCCATAAGAGCTCTCTTCATTATGGAACGCTGAAGTAAAGGAAAGATTGCATGCATTCTGAATTATCTGTAGGTCAGGAGCTCAAACATTATATCAAAGGCAGATATCTCAGTCCAATAAAAAGAATGAATTTTTAACAAGACCAAGATGTACCAAATTTCACTTTCTCTAGGAGCCACCCAAGTGATCTCATTCTTTTTCAAATATAAAAACTAAGTGATACGACTTAAGTCTCTGGACCAGTGAGAGTTATTTTTGTGGCAAATGACAGGGAAAAAAATTAAGTCGTGTGTGATTTATTGCCTCAGATGGAGTCATTAGGTGTCCCTCTTTCTCCTTCCAGCTCTGGCCTTCCCCTGTGCTGACTTCAGTGTAAAGACCCCCTGGCCCTGTAACTCCAGCTCGCTTCTCCCAGAACAAGGGAAGGACATTCCCCCACCCTACAGCTCTTCTGAAGGAACCTTCTGGAACTGTGGCCAAGAGAAGCCCATGGCCCCAGGAAAGTGGTTCTCTGATAGAACAGAGAATCACATAACAATGTTGGATCCAGTGCACCTGAGGGAGGGGGACAGACACAGGGCTGAGAATGGAAGAGAGGGCAATTTCCCAGACTAAAACGGGCTAAGAATTTACCCACAGGAAAAATAAAAGCAGGAGGACGAAACCACAGTTTGCCCCCACGGCCTAGATACTTGCTTCAACAATAAAACATGTAACTGCATTCAATATTCCATTTCTTGCACATAATATAAATTTGGTTGACAACCACTGGTTATTAAATACACCCAAGCAATTCAACCTACATTTTACTAACCTGGTAAGAATTCACTAACCAAAGGACTTTTGTGCATTGACCTTCTTTATTCATTTCTTCAAAAAAAATTTATTGTATTGAGGATATAATGATGAGAAAAACTGTCCTCATGAAGCTTACAATCTCATAGAGCAGGCAAAGAAGGACAAAAAAAATCACAGAGCAGGTGGCAAGTAGTGTGAGGAAATAACCTATCTCCATATGATCGTATCAAGATACAAAAAGATAAAGCCAAAGTTTAATCAAGCTTCTTCGTGACTAAATATCCATTTTCTCTGCTAACCTGACCAGCTGCCTCTTGATGATACAGATTGGAAGGAAAGTTATTTCTTGCTGAAGTAATTTCAGTGTTTCCCTGGCCCCCCAGAAGAAGAAATGCTATCCGCTGGCTTGGAGCACTCAGTTTCAAACCCAACAAACACTCACGGACGTCCCATCGTGGACACTGAAGTCACCACCTCCAGAGCACAGAAAACAGCAGATTACTTTGATGAAATGAGCGGCTCCTATCCGTGGCTGGGTCTCTGAAGAATAAAAAAAGGAGAAAGTGAGGAAAAAAGCAATGTCTCGATTCCCACACCGTTTAATTCCTTATGTCACCTGTTCTTCCGACTCTGGTCCTGTTTCCCTTATTTCTCTCAGGCGGATGCTTTGAACCTCTACCATGATCCCACAAGGGGTAGGACCTGTCAGATGTGCCCTTTGCTGTGGACATTCTTTGCTCCATCTGTAGTGACACGGCTTCCTTCCTTCATACCTTCCGTCAGAATCTGCAGTAAGGTTTGAATGATACTCTTCCCTCAGGTGGAGAACACCGATGCTCTATTTTACTTGCCTCTCCAGCCTCGATCGTGTGTTTCAAGTTAGTTAGGTCCTGGATGATGGCAGGGGTTGTTGGGTTACAAAGTTTCCCAGGATTCTGTTCTCTGCCTTTCGCCTGATTTTTAAAAATTTTTCCTGTTGCTTATCGAAATCTGAGCAGTTATTAAGAAGCACACCGTACTTAAACTGAGTTGGGGAACATCTAGGAAATCACTCTGGATTATTTCGTTATCCCTCTTACAGGAAGCCCAGATGTGCTACACTCAGGTGATCTAAGAGGCAAGGGGTTCCATGGTAATTGCTGGACCACAATGTGGGCCCAGCTGGGCTGACATTTTAATTTGTCTCTTTTGTGGCTTCCATTATCCTGGGGACCAAGGTATAAACGTGTCTGGAATCACAATATGTGGAAAGTTAGTAAAATTTTGGAACAGTGCCAGGACCATTCAGTGCTTGGGATGGATTTCTTGGAGTCTCTCCAAATGTACGGGCCGTCCATTGTGCCATGTGGCCAGACTTGAGTCTAGAGAGACAATTAAGATGAAATTATGTTTACTGCAGCCTAGTTGCACAATGGAAAAAAACTGAGGTGAGTGGTCTGGAGGAGGTTGCTTCTGTGTTTTAGAAGACTTTCAAAGGTTCCACAGAGGAATGATGCTTGAGTGTGGTGAAGTTTGGGGATGCTTAGAAAGCAGTTACGGTATAAATATAAAAGGTGATTTAAAGGGGAGATGATGGCTGAGGCTGGAAAGGCTCTGGGTTTTTGGCAACTGTGCCGTCTCCTGAAAATGAAGGTGACTTGATATGATAAACAAAAGCATGGGATTCTGGTTTGGCCTGGGTTGGTAACCTAGCTTCCCCACTTGTTGGCTGTAAGTTTCTGAAAAAGTTGGTTGCTTCTCAGAAAAGCTACAGTATCATGAAGTTAGGGCTAAATTAGTTAATACATACAAAACTTTTAGTATAATGACTGGCACTACGAAGTGTTCTGCCAAGCCTTATAAGGAGACAGTCTAAAACGTTCTATAAATCCAGGGGTTTATAAGGCTTTTGGGGTCTCAAAATTTCCTAGGAACTTGATGAAAACTATGGGTCCTTGTGCCGCAGGGGAAAATGTGCATATACAAAATTTTTGTGCATGATTTTAGGGAATTCAAAGACACAAGGCTGTATAAACATAGACTTTAGGTTAAGATCCTTTGCTCTAGGGCTAGGTCCATTCCAAAAAAGAGAAAGTCCTCTGTTTTATTCATTTTGTATAATTTTTGATCATTTATAATCACAGGTACATAGCTTTTTAGATGAGGAGGGATTTTTTTTTTAATATTTTATTTATTTATTTGACAGAGAGCCAGACATAGCACCAGCAGGGGGAGGGGCAGAGGCAGAGGGAGAAGCAGGCTCTCTGCTGGGCAGGGAGCCAGAGGCGGGGCTCCATCCCAGTATGCTGGGATCATGACCTGAGCCAAAGGCAGATGTTTAACCTACCGAGCCACCCAGGCGCCTCTGAGGAAGGGATTTTAGCTAGTCTAAATCCCTTCCCCCTTTTTTGGAATAACAACATTAAAATCCTAAGAAAATACCTGGTGTTTCAGATAAACAGGGAATTGTATCAATTTTACATTTCTATAATTTAAAAAATCAGTTCTCTTTTTATCACCTACTCTTCATTTTGAGATATTCTGTAATATCTCGTATACAAGATATTCTTGTATTTCCCCTCTCTTCCTAACCCTGTACTCTGAAATACATCGCCCTCAGAAGCTCACGTCCGTTCAAAGCTCCATGATGAATACAAGGATCGTTTACTCTGTGTATTTTAACTAGCATATCAAAACCTACTCTGCTGTACCCATTTGATATTGTGCTATTTGTTGAACTGTACTACTGGAGTATAACTTCATCAGGTAGGAATTTGTATGAAAAGAGTTATCAAATACCTATAATGGGATGGGCTTGATTCCTTCCTCCTAGGATGCACAAATGAATAGAACCCAGACAAAGATGTGTGTCTCAGACTGCTTATAGTCTCACAATAAAAATGATCTTTTCTTTTGGACAATTATGACTGGGTTGAGATTCAATTCATGGATGGGAACTGAGGTATAACCTGCAAGTTTTCAGCCAAGTGAATGTCACCAAAGCCTCCATTGCCATCCCTCAAGGACACCTGCCTTCATTTGTTTAAACAATTGTTGGCAGCATGGGCACCATTAAACACAAAATAGCCAAAGTGTGTCTGGGCAAAATCCCATCCATAACTCCCCCCTCTGGCAGGAGCCAAGAACAGTAGCGGTGAATCGGCCCCGTTCGGGAGCTCATCCCCTGGTTTTTTCACTGCAAAATGTATTTTAGCACTTCTATTTCGCTTCCAGGATACTTTGGGTGACTTTTGAGGAGAAGGTGAGCAAGAGAGCAAAGGTCCTGGGGTTTGGTAGTTTGTTGTAGTTAGAATGGAGCAGGGAATATGGCTGACAATGTGGAAAAGCAGCAGATTAATCCAAGGGAGAGACTGGAACATGAAAAACTGGAAGTAGCTTGGATTAAGTGATGGGCAGAAGGCAAGAGACAGTAAAAGGCTTTGAAATGTTGTACTCTTGTACTCTTGTTCAATCTGCTTCTGGATCCCCAGACGCAGTGCGACACAAAGTCAGTGTCACTAACATTTCCCTGGGATCTACGGCCTCTGGGCAACTCACCAGACCTCCCTCAGAATGTTACTGCAGGCCCAGAGACAAAGGACAAAGACAACAGAGTTGAGGTGGTGCTGGCAGGTTGGGGCAAGCCTCCAGTCACCTCAGCTTCTTGTCCTGTTTAGGGGGACAGACCCCAGGGCTCCATTCTGAAGCTACTTTGGATGGCCAACGTTACAGGAACTATGGCTCCAACACACCCATATATTTGCCTTCCCTACTTTGCTTTTTCTACCTAGAAAAAAGTCTTACCCCTTTTTGCTAACCTCCACATCTAGAACCCTATCCCTGTCTGGCTAAGTATGCTCCCTAGTTCTTGGGGAAAGGGGAGACAGTCTTCTTGGTGTTATCAGAAGAATCCAACTCAGACTTGCTTCAGCCCTTTCTTACCTGAGATGTCCTGTGCACTGGGCTAAGAACCATAGTGGAAAAGCAAAAGTTATGTTCATGACATCGAGGAAGGTGAAATCAACCTAATGAGTTGCGTCATTTGCTCAAGAGAACACAAGCATTTACTTATGATTTGGTAATGCAGGGACCTTCCTTATATGCACCCATAATTTGCAAGCCACAATATTTTTGGCAGATGACTTGCTTATCTCCTCTCCCAGGGAACGCTTTGACAGACAACAGTATAAATATCCTGTAGCCTGGGCCCTTGGTTTCGTAAACAACCAGGAAAGAAGCAAGGCATTTTGCCTGATGACCAAGGAAGACTCACAAATAGGCTTCTATAAACAGAGGGCAATTGTAAAAGGGAAAGATGACAGAAGCGACAGCTTGGTCCATCCTTTAAATATCTTGCCCATGACACCACCCAAAGGACCCTCTCAGCCCAGACCCATATTTTAAAAAACCAGACCTATTAATATAGTTGGGCTCTTGCTCGAGTCATACAGAATACATCAGGCAAATTTCTTTCATGATTTTGTTCACAACACAAGAGGTAGTTACCTCCCACAGACTAAAACTGGAGATCCTTAGCTATGGGCTAGTAGGCAAAACACTTTGAATATTTCGAGGCACGCTATCTCAGAATTCCAGCTTTTCGGCGGAAATCATATGAGCTGGCCAACTGCAATTCATCAGTTAAAACCCTAAATAATAATGGTGACTGGCTATCTCTAGCTTAGAAAAAAAGAATTTATCCAGCACAAGACCAATAAAGGTATATATACATCTATGCACATGTGCACACACTCACCTGTACACACGCACGAGCCCAAGTCCAGAACAGATCATCTTTCTTCACCTAGAGGAGGTTAGAATGATGAATACATTGCTGTCATCTCATTTCTGCAAGCACTTAGGTTCTTTAATAGTCGACGTTATCTCTGACAGGGAGTTTTCTATCTTGGAATGTGATTGGATAGGCTAATGGAAAACAAAAATGTTCTTTGCAAACACAAGGGCAATAAAGATGCTTAATGATAAACCTTGCATGTTATCAAGTACTCAAGGCCCCTTTTAAATCAAAGCAAGCAATGGTAAATGGTATCAGGAAACCCAGAACATTAAAATTCAAGTAAATTTCAATTCCTCTTGGAAAACAGAATGATTGTTGTATGAAACCTTCTAAAAATAGTGATAGCTAGCATTTGCTCAGTACTCATAATCGGAGGAGCACTGTTCTATGCACTTTGCATATATTTTTTCATTTAGTCCTCAAAAAAACCCTCTAAAGTACTAAAAAATGAAATTTGAAGACTTTTGACCAGTGACTAGATGATACAATCCTGTGACGGAAAAAAATTTTTCAGTTTCACCCTTACAGAGCTCTTAGACAATATATTTCAAGTCATAGCTAAAGTTATCCTTGTATCGTAGGTGAATGTTTCCATGTGCTTCCATTCCTCAGCACTCTAGTTCCCGGTAGCCATAGGCATCTCTGAATGTTCATGCTTTCTCAAAGAAGTAGAAAATGCAAAGTGACCAGTCTTGTCTCTTCGGAAGTAGAGTTATCTCATCCACAGCAAGTGCAATGTAACCAAAGACTTCCAGGATTGCTCAGGGAGAAGCACCATTTCCTTTGGTTCTGCATCCACGTTTCCAAAGGTGTGGCAAGGCACACCTGTAAAGACGATCCTCATTAATAAGGTGAGGTATTGCCTTCATTTTCTAAGGGCTTAACATAAACTCAGAACTATTTACCTAGGAGATAAAAGGTCAAGGGTTGCTGAGCTGCAGATGAGCATAATATAAAGGAGAGAAAGAGAGAAGGGGAAGGAGAAAGGAGAGAGAGAGAATGAGAGAGACTGATCTCAGCAAGGGGAAGAAGTAGGGGCTCCCGCACAGACAAGGCATATGAGGCACGGGAATGAAAACTAAGAAAAGCCCAGATCTATTAAGGCTAGTGATAGGCTCTACACAAACAGCTGTCATTTAGGCACTTACCACACCTGGTAAATTAAAGCAAATCAAAACACTTATTATACATGGGGGTTGCCTGGGTGACTCAGTCGGGGTTAAACGTCTGCCTTTGGCTTGGGTCATGATCCTGGGGTCCCGGGATCCAGCCCCGCATTGGGCTCCCTGCTCATATATGTTTATATTTCCAAAACAAAGTGGCCTCCTAGAATATGTCTGATCCCCTTTATGCCTCATGAAGACCACCACAGTGATCTTTAACCTGCAATTTGACACAAAGTTACCTTCGTTCACTTTATCTTCTTCCTCAGCTACTTCATTCTTGGAAACTTTTGAGGAAATTGAACTTTGATTTGTTTCTTTTTACTTTTAAAAAATCTTTTGGTTCAAAAAACCCTCGACCATCATTAAACTGGGCCAGGATGCATTAAGTCTGAATAAAGGACAAAGAATGGGAAGGGAGAATGCTTTTTGCCTCTCTTCACATAAACACATTAGAATCACTTTGGCATTAAACATGAAGGGGAGAAGAAGCTTGGGTAATGGATGACTGATCCCTACTCTCCAACTAAGAAGGCAAAAAGTTTCTAAAAACTTTGAGGTTTATGCAGAGCAGACTTTTTTAATGAAATGTGGGCTGTAAGAATTTTTTATGTGCAAAAACCAAAATGGGGTTTTCTGGCACAGTGAGTTCTAGTTCTTGCTTTGGGAATGTCTGACTTTCACATCCATTTACTAATGAGAACTAAAAGCAATATTTCATATTTGTAAGTGCTTGACATGAAAATGAAGGAAGACTGTTTCAGTCAATCTTGTTTGGTTGAAAGAAAGAGAGGTGCAGTCAAGTTACTTCACAGAGTTGGCACTGGGAGAAGATGAGATGGGGGGAAGGGAATTGTTTCAAGAACTACCCAGCAAGGACCGGACAAGAAACACACCAGGACTGGAGGCACCCCTAAGTAATCCTGTCTTACCGCCTTCACTTTCTTTCTGTGTGTTACTCCGGCTTCCTCAACCTTCACTATCTCTTCCGATCCTTCAAAGTTTGAGCCCGCATATGGTTCACGGCATCCTCCCACAATCTGACGTGGATGCCAACTGGCTGAGTGTCTTAGCTTCCCATTGCCAAATCTCCAAGACAGGCATCTGATTGGCCCCACTTATCATTTTAAGCTAGTCTATACAGATGGCTGGCCGGGTTACAGAAAGGGCTGCCTTCAAATCAAGTGTCTACCCTTTGGTCCACTCATTTGAGACAAGGGACAAACACGTAGCCTGGAGCATGACTATTTAGAAGGATTTCTTTAGAGGAGTATTTGGATGGGACAGGTTGAGATAAAAATCTCTACTTTGCCAACAGAATATGTGGAAACCAGTGTACTCATCTTCCTTCTGAGAGGAGCTTATCTCAGCTAATCACCTTCATCACCTCTACCACCAGTCCATCTACCACTGTCTCCACGACTGACCAAGCGCCTAGGAATCTGCATACTTCGATATCAAAGCATGAGGAATTCCAACAGAGTGCCAACAACAGTATTTTTCATGTTCCAGGACCACTCAATGGTTTTATTTTAGAGTAACACGCCAGTGAGCAATAAAATATTCAAATAGGGATAATAGATATTACTCTACCTACTCCCATGGCATGTATATTAATAGGAATTCAATTAATGCAGGTGCCCAAACTGTATTGGTGAGTGTTGGGAGATCTAAGTCAGCTGACCTCAGCATTTGGTAACCTAATACAGAGAATTAGTTCAAAGAATATTTGTAATAGGGACGCTTGGGTGGTTCAGTTGGTTAAGTTTCTGCCTCAGCTCAGATCAGGATCCCAGGGTCCAGGGATTGAGTCCCACATTGGGCTCCCAGCTCAGTGGGGAGGCTGCTTCTCCCCCGCCTGCCGCTCCCTCTGTTTGTGCTCTCTGACAAATAAATAAATAAAATCTTAAAAAAAGAAAAAGAGTATTTGCAATAATGACTAATTGTAAATGCCAAGGCAGGGTTGCAAAAGACTATAAACCCTGGCATCAAGCAAATATGGTTTCAAATCACAGCTGTCTTATAATAACTGTGAGACTTTGGCAAAACTGCTACTCCCCATAAATCATTTGTAAAGTGGATATAATAATGACCCCTTCATAGGAGTTTTGTATACAGTTAGGCAAGAGAATGTTTATAATATTATTTTTAAAAATAAATATTTAGACAAGAAAATTTAGGCGTAAGTTATTGCAAAATGGAACGTAGTAAGCTCTCAATAAATAGCAGTAATGGTTCCTATTACTATCACTATTTTGAGTATAATATCCTTACCATGGCTGTTATGGGGATGGAGGAATAGAGATGAGAGTTATGAGGATTATCTTCAAACACTACACAGTCTTAAGAGTGATGATATAGACCTGTGTATTAGAAGTGGGGCATACCTAGAATTTGCACATGCACAAGTGGAATTCAGCAGAATGGTGGAGTAAGTGGGAAATGTTATGTGTGAAATAATCTTCAGTGATAGTCTCTAATCAGGAAAAGGAGGTTTAAATTCTGGCGAATTCTTCATAGGGATCATGGCTCTTCGAAAAGAAAGGATTGCTCCTAGTGTAAAAGTTTATCTGTGGTAATGTAAAAAGCCAGGATGCCTCGGATTTTCATAACCGGGACATGAACTCCATGGAAAGCATCAAGAACTGCAAATGGAAAGGACCCACTGGATGGAATACCTGGAAGTCACGGTCAGAAACCAGGGGACAGCCCACTGCTTGGGGGTACATTTCACTTCCCCGGGGAAGCCTAAACCAGGCTAGAGTCCCCGGCTGTATGTTTTCTTCCTGTGTTTTCCCTACTAAAATACTCACTACACAAAGGCATGACTTGTTTAAAGTCCATCTTCTGTGCTAGGTTGGAAAATCTGTAAGACCCTGACTCGCTATTCATAACTTTATATCCGCAACTAGCACCTACTGGTACATGGTAGGTATGCCACGAACACACGCCAAGTGAATGAGTACAGGAATGCAAGAATGAATTCAGTAATGTACGTGGAATTCAGAGGTGATTTCATCATATATTGTTCTGCATTTTTCTCTAATATTTATAAGGGTTAGTCCTGACTTCCTGTTGACATTATAAATTGCATTGAGACACAGCAAGAATTTTGCATCCTATGTCTCTACCACTACAAGACATCCAATTACAGGCATAAATCCTCAAAGGGTCTTTCTAAGCTCTTTGCTAATAATCTTTCTTACCCTCTACTCTCCATATCCTATCTTCTATTTTCTATATCAATGCAGAGATTACACCTCAGTCTCACTATTAGATTGTAAACAGGACTTTGGTTATTTTTATCACCAGGACTTACTGCTTGGTAAAGGTCCCATAAATAAATGAGTGAGTAAGGGAATATTTGGACAGCATATATTTCAAAGCATACTATCAAAATGTGCAGCCTTCTAGAACTTCACAAATTGCTGTTGTGTTCCAAGCTTACCATTTGTGTAGAAATATAACCTCTCAAGCCAACATTTTATATTTGAAATGTCTCTTTGTTGTTACCATTCACACAAATGTTGAAAGTTTCTTCTTGATAACAAGGCAAATTTTACCTTTGCGTGAAAATATTTTTTAAAGATTTATTCATTTGAGAGAGAAAGAGAGAGTGTGTGTGTGCATGTATATGAGCATAACGAGGGGGAAGGGAGAGAGGGAGAGAGGGAATCTCCAGCAGACTCTCTGCTGAGTGCAGAGCCCAATGTGGGGCTCGATCGCAAGACCCTGAGATCATGACCTGAGGTGAAACTACGAGTTAGACGCTTAACTGGCTGAGCCACCCAGGCATCCCTGCATGAAATATTTTTTATAATTTTAGGATAACTAGAAAACTTCTGTTGGTAAAAATAACATACCCACTTGCTTTCTAGTTAACAAACTCTGAGACATCCAATCATTTCATTCAATAAGCTTTTTTGAGCACCTCTTAGGTTTCAAGCACTTGAATTACTCAGATGTCCCTGGAGAAGGTCAAAGTCTTCATGTAGCATAGTCACCGTCAGAGGGTCTGAAGATTGAAGTGTAGACTGTTCTTTTTCAAGGATCCCTTCAGTCTCACCTTGGTCCTGCACATTGACTCCTGCAAAGCCCTCACAATAGACCACTACCTGTATTGAAGACTTCTGAGTCTGCAAAGGTAATTCCTCTATATTCCCACTAATTAGACCCTGGTCCCAAACTTCCGTACTATCATGTGGATTTTTTTCTACTTTATTCATCCACCTTCCTTTTTAACACCTAGACAGCATATTTCACAATAATCTTTCCTTAAAATATATAAAATATCTCTCTGTCAGTGTTTCCTCATCTCTAAAAGAAGGGTATATAGAATTTGGGACAATGCAATGGATTCAGAATACCAAGGAGACAAACGGGCTAACAAGGAGAAATAATCCCTGAGTGACAAAGGAAAACCAACACAACTCTAGCAATTTTGAGGAGAGAACAAGTTTTACTTTCTTCTTGTCCACTTGAAGAAATGCTCCTACTTCCATATCCTGCTTACACTAGATTCTCATGGAAATACCGAGACAAAACAGATCCACAGAATTTTAGGGCTCGAAGGGGTCTTTGCAATTCTCTACTCCAACATGGATTAGCCACAAATATAATGAACTTTAAGCCTTAGGGTCCATCACTAGCATTGGCCCCTCCCAAGGCCTTGGGAGAGGTCTAAGCAATGTGTTCACATGGTCACATTTTTAATTAAACATAACCATTATTGGTAAAGACCACAGTCTCTGCAGCCCAGCCCACCTCCTTCAAACTCACCCTCACGCTGGGGGAACTGGGAAAGCTGTGGGCATTTGTGTTGTTCTGGCTAGGGATCTATTGAGGTGGAGGTAATATTGGCCTGGGTTTACTGGGTTATATACACATACACGTGGATCTCAGCCATTTTAGCGTGTGGCTGTTCCTTTGAGCTGTTCCAGTGTAAGGATGAATTCTAAATAGTTCCACTGTCCATTGGGCCAATTTACTGGCACCAGGTCCCAAAGATGTAGGATTAGGGGCTATTTCATTATATATATATATATATATATAATTGAATTGAATATATATATATAATTGAATATATATAGTCAATATATATAATTGAATATATATAATGAAATAGCCCCTAATCCTACATCTTTGGGACCTGGTACCAGTGCACTGGAAAGGGATGGTAGGGAAAAGATAAAATTACCTTTCTATTCTCTCTGGAGAGAAGAATATTGCAAAAATCATTGTCATATGAAGAAGAAATCAGCCCCCCAAATGTGGGAAATATGTAATAAAGGGTTGTCTCAGATAGCTAATTAATAAACATTTATTTGAATTTTGTGATGTTTATGGTATTTTTACCCTTTTAAAATTCATTGTGATTTTGTTACTGATTTTAAGTATTCACTTTCATAACTAATTTTGCATCTAAAATTTTATTTTATTTTTCTTAAAAAAAGGATTATATAAGCATTAGTCTCCCTAAAACCCGGATTTGGCCCTTGGCCTACTTAATCACCTCTTCACATTTAATAGGTGAGGCCAGACCATATCACATAGTTCACAGCAGTCCTGAACTAACCTAGGTCTTCTGGCTTTCTGTTCATTGCTATTTTAACCTATATTATATTACTTTTTTTTTTTTTTAGATTTTATTTATTTATTTGACAGACAGAGATCACAAGTAGGAAGAGAGACAGGCAGAGAGAGATGGGGAAGCAGGCTCCCCAACAAGCAGTGAGCCCGATGCGGGGCTCGATCCCAGGATGCCGGGATCATGACCCGAACCGAAGGCAGAGGCTTTAAACCACTGAGCCACCCAGGTGCCCCCACATTATCTTTCTTTTGAGAAGTACCCAAAATCTTTTTAACTCTTTTTAAGAACTTTTAAAGGTCTCCACTTAAAAAAAAAAGGCAAATAAGAAAAAAAAATCCCCTGACCACAGTATGTAATAATAATAAACACTTATATAGCATTTCTTATATGTTAGGCATTGTTCGAAAGTGTTTTACATATAGCTCATTTAGTCCTCAAAACAACTCTGTGACTAAGGTAGTATAATATCCTCATTTTCAGAACAGAAGTTTGTCCATAGATTGGCTAAGTAAGTACAGCAAGGTCACAGTGAGCGGAGACCAGAACATCCTCTGTATTGTGGAGCTAGCAGCAAACATTTTCTGAGACCTTACAAATGTTCTAAGCATTTTGTTGAGAGCTGTAGTGCATTATCTCATTCAATCTTTACAATTGCCTGTTAAGATAAGCAGCATTATGACCTTGTCTCAGAAAGGAGAAACGGAAATGTAGAGAAATTAAAGGACTTGCCCAAGGTCATGTGTCTCACAAGGGGCAAAGTCAGTACTCAACGGCCCAAACCTGACTCTAGGGCCAGGGCTTTTAGTCTCTACATGATAATGTCCATCAAAGAAAACACTTTCAATGTCCTTCTACTATTGCCATATTCTCTGTGGTCCCTCTCTCCTAAAGTTACAATTAGAATGGGTACGTGGGCAGAATTAAAGACTGGGGTTAGCAGCATAAAGGACATAGTAACCCGCTTGGACATCTCTCCTCCGACTTGTGGGATACACACACACATACATATAATCCCATTGTATACACACACACATTTGGATCTTAGTGGAGTATGTATGTGTTCTTTGGAAAATGAGCTCTGGTAAGAATTTTCTTGGTGGAGATGTGGAGCGGGTTGGTGAGGGCATGTACCTGTGTATGATTTTCTGGGCATCTGATCCCTGTCCTCAACATTGGTTGTCCCTTAGAGATGGCAAATTTATTTTTGTTTCATATTCTGTGATAAAGGTAAGAATGGCAATCAGCAGATTAGTGATGGAGATGCCGAAGAAAGTTTATAGAGGCTGCAAATCCCTACACATGGCAAAAAGAGAACATAAATACAGGGGCAAAATGTAACCCCCAGGCAGTGACAGTGACCTTGGTAAAGTAGAGAGTACTTCAAACCCAAATAGCAGGTACTGGGCTCCAGCAGGTACCAGATCACACAATTTTTCAAGAAAAACTGGAAATCTAGACTTGGGGTGTAAAATCTCACTTGTAAAAATTTTAAAGTAATTTTATTTTTTTATTTATTTTTTTTTTTTCCAATAAAAACCCCCTATGCTGGCTCACATTGTGGAGGCAAACAAACAACAACAAACCCCACCATCCGTAGGCCTCTCCCTGGACGTCTGCTTTGTATGGAGTTAAAATGCAGGGAACTCTGAAATGGGAAATTACAAGAAACAACGGACAGAAATTTGGATCTTGGTAGAATAGTGGTTCTTTGAAAAATGAGCTTCAGTAAGAATTTTCTTGGTGGGGGTGGGTGATTCTGGGTGTGGGATGGAAATGGGCACAAAAGCCATAGCCCCTTTGGATCAGATCCTCTTAATTTCTCCTTTGGAGTAGTAATGGTCTTGGGCCTTGGGAAAAAAAAAAAAATAGCAGGAATCTAATTAACAGCTCAAAGGGAGCAATCAATTTACAATTGTGTGAAGTGCAAATTCCTTTGTGCACAAAACAAATTACAGTATTTGCAAATTTGTAAATAATGCAGCACTTTCTGCTATCCAAATGCTTTGGGTGCCCCAGGGAGAAGGGAAAAGAAGTCTGAGAACGCAAAATGTTAGAAAATGACCTATTGTCTCAACAAATGGAATTTTAAAAATATCTTTAGCAATTGATTTTTTTCAATTGAATCCTTATTTAGGAACTATAATGAGGCCCAGTTCTTAGGTCAGTAGGAGAATATTTAGAGAAGTAAACAATTTCAAGTCCAAAAGTCACAGCATGTTATTAACAGGGTACCTTCTTTCAAAATTACTGAACAGGAAAAATGGCCCCCAACCCTCCCTACACATTGAGTTTCTGGCAAGAACTTCCATTTTATAAAGGCAATAGCAAGGCCCAGTCATAGTAATCATTATGTTCAATGTCAGACAAGGAATTGGTGATAGATAAGGACATGAATCCAGCCAATCTGCTCTGAAGCAATGGTTTTGTGAAATGCTCAATTCACAAATATTTACTGGGGCCCTTTTATAAGATGCTATCACTGTTATTCGAGATTCAAAAGATACCCTGAAGAATGAATGGTGTATTTAGGAAAGTAACACATTATTTTTTTCCAAGATTTTTAAATCTTGGAAATAAAATAAATCATTATTCTTTTCCAAGATTTTACCTGTTGAGCTAGGAATTGAGAATACAAAGTAGGGGTGCCTGGGTGGCTCAGTCGGTTAAGCGTCTGTCTTCGGCTCATGTCATGATCCCAGGGTCCTGGGATCAGCCCCGTCTGCTTCTCCCTCATTTTCTGCTGCTCCCCGCCCCAAATAAATAAATTAAGTCTTAAAAGAAGAAGAAGATGAAGATGAAAAGAAAAAGAGAATACAAAGTAAATGTAACTTCATCCCTGCCCTCAAGGTGTTCACAATCTAATGAGAAAACAGAATTTAAGCCAATCATTTCAATACTGAGATTGTGCTAAAGAAGAGATAAGAAGAGATAAGAAGAGGGTGACACTATAGACAACTTGGACAAGTGCTTGACTCCACCAGAAGATCTTTCTTTTTCTTTCTTTCTTTCTTTCTTTCTTTCTTTCTTTCTTTCTTTCTTTTTAATTTATTTATTTGACAGAGAGGGAGCTCACAAGCAGGCAGAAAGGCAGGCAGAGAGAGAGGGGGAAGCAGGCTTCCTGCCGAGCGGAGAGCCGGATGCGGATGCGGGGCTCAATCCCAGGACCTAAACCGAAGGCAGAGGCCCAACCCACTGAGCACCCAGGCGCCCCCACCAGAAGATCTTTCATCAGGAGATGAAAATCACCAGGTGGAAGGGCAAGGAAAGCATTGGAAGTGGAGGTGAGTGGACTATTTATGGGCCTGAAGCCGGCAAGTGACAGTTCAGATGTGTGCTTTCCAAATGATTCTCTTCCCTGTGTTCTCATTCACTGTGAGATGAGTGCAAATTGGTTAAACCTATCCACAAAATATTTTAGCAAATTGTACCAAGAGCCTTAAAACATATTCACATCCTTTCAGTTAGAAATTCCATATCTAGGAATCAGAGGGGCTGCCAGAAACTTATGTATGAGGAGGCTTATCATAGCATTATTTATAACCATGAAGAACTGGAAACAGCTTCTATGTTCAATAATGGGGTAATGGCTAAAGAACGTCCTATGTGTGTGGGGTGGATGTATCACCTTTTAAGAAATATTTCAAAACAAGCAAAAATTATTTCTAAAAACAATGTCAGTTAATAAAGTATCATCCTAATTTTGTAATAAGAAAGTTAAAAAGTAGTTCTCAATGTTGGTTGTAATTTTCACCCATATCTTACTTTTCTGAAGGTCTTTCTTATTTTATACATACCAGACAGCAAAAGGGAGGAAGTTTCTCCTTATCCTGTGTGAAATCAAAAGAACTGCTTTTTGTTTTCTTCCCTCTCAAGAGTGTGATCCAGGGATTCACAAGTCACTCTCTTAAGTCATATTCTCTTTATGCTATCCAGGCTGGTTAGAAAAGAAAGGGAGACCAGGTGAAAAGTGGAAGAGAAAGGAAGGATCCAGAAGTTGAACACTGACATGAGCACAGTGAAGGACGGTGGGAGAGTCGGGCTTGTGAGGACCAAAAGAAAGGGTGAAGGTTTGTGCTGAGAATGAGTTACTGGATTGAAGATTTTAGGGGTGAAACATAGACACATATAAAAGGGTTCAATATAAGAAATGTCACAATGCAGCACACCCTTAAATGTCAAATAAATGTCCCTCTGGATAATTAATGTTACAAAAATTTGGAGGAGTTTGGTGGAGAGAGCCATTTTTGGGTCACCTACATGGATCAATGAAGCTATTCCCCTAAAAACTCCCTTTAGCCATCTTTGTCAGAGCAAACAAAGCTGTAGATTACACTCTCCTGGCCATCCTTTCTGGAGAACTTAGTTATGGAGAGCTCAAAGAACATCATTGTGAAGGGATTTTAACTACTAAGAGGAAAAGTTATATGAAGGATATGATTGCAACCAATTTGAATCTAAAATACTATCTGAGAAAATTCAATCTCTGCACAAAAATTCACTTCACCCTTCAATATCTCCTATCCTTTAAAATGTATTCACATAAAATCTGCTTTACAAGAGAGAACCAGCCAGGAACATAGCCCAAGAAATTTACCACTAAATGGGGACACATATGTGTTTCAGTTCTTAGGAAAACTGTGCCTTGCTAACTTTCTCCCTGGATTTCTCCATTCTCTGCATTGAAGAGCAGGTGGTGATTTCTCTCCTTACCTAATCTTCTTGCTGTTACACTTTCTGATCGTTAAGCACCTTCCCCACACCATTGCTATTCTAGGTTATATATGTCTACAACAGCATCAAGGGATCTTTGGCTATCACTAGTTAAATGGATCAACACATTTACCCAACCACAAAACTCAGACCCTTCAGGGGTTTTCCAGTCGATTTTAATCTAATCAAACCTGGCACTGGCAGATTTCCACTTCCTTTGTTCCTTGTGTAGATTTTGGTGTATGTGTGTGTTGGTCTCTAAAAGGGACAGAGGAGGCAGCTGTTGAAAAATGAGATTGACAGTTTTAACCACACAATTTGGTCTAATAGCTTTGATATGCTAAACTTGCTAGCTCCTCCAAGTGTACCTTTCTGATTTTGCATTACAACACCACACTGAATCCCTAAGGAAACCAGGGTTTTTCGTTTGTTTGTTTGTTTGTTCGCGTGTGTGTGTGTGTGTGTGTGTGTGTGTGTTAATTAAAAAGAAAAGGAAGAAAAGAAAGAAATGCAAACCAGTGAAACAGTTCTTTTACATCATCTCCAGATTCATTCTGCGGACCGCAGGCCTTCACAAATCCCGGCCCACTAGAGATCTTTAAAAAAGGAGAAGCTGAGAATACAGATCATGTTCTGAAGAGCGAAAACAGGTGATGTCATAACGCACAGTCCTGTGTGGTCACAGCCAGGGGCGGGTGGGGAGCTCGGGCTCCAGTGAGCACGGAGCTCCACGCCAGTGGGTGAAGCAAGTTGTCTCCGGGGCCAGGAGGACACCGGTGGGGACCCGGCACCAATCAGGTTCTCGCTCGGCGCCTGCCTTTGTTCTCACTGGGGAGCAGGTTTCCGGGAGTCTCGCGTCGGGAACCCGCATTGGACCCGCACGCGCGTTGCTGGCCTCCTCGAGACACTTGGCTACCCCTTCGCCTGTCCACCCCCCCAAACTCTGCCAGCCAGAGCTTTCCCCAATTTCATGTGCCCTCTCTCCCTAGAGCGTGGACGCCAAAATCCTGACTCACCATTTTTAGCTTTGGAAGAGGCAAGTCCAGCCCAATAGTTTACAGACGATTTGTTCTCTGAACCTTTCTTCCCGAGCAAGGCTCTGTGTTCTCCATGTTTCTGATCAACTGTCTCAGAAAGGACCGCTGGGTGAGAGGATAAACCTGTCTTTTTGGCCCTTTCGTGCTGGACAAATAAAGGAACTTTCACTGCTGAAAGGACTGCGAGAAGGTACTTCAGATGGAGGAGAAAACCGCTAAACCGGAGGTTTTGTGTCCACCCCCCCACACACACACACAACTCAATTAGTGGCGTTAATAGATTTCAGACGTCTACCCCTACCCCCCTCCCCACCCAAGACTCAGGTAATTGGTCTTTTGCAAAACAAGGCTCAAGCAAGATACATGATGCAGAAAGTTCTCTGAGATCCCTGGATGGCAAGCATTACGTGACTGCAGTCCTCTTTACAGCTAAGCTATGATTCTGGCTAAGAGAAACCCTAATCACTGCCCTGATAGTGTGAACGTTTTAGCTACCGCCTCTCTCCCGTCCCCAGCCTTTCTCAAGAAGCCAGGAAATATTTAGCTCAGTCTGAGACCCTCTAGCGAGGCTCTAGCTCCCAGTTTTTTATCTCACTCTCCTTACCATTTTTGCAGGGACCTGGAGAAGGGGGCGTGGCTTGTCTTCGGGGAGGGGCTGGGCTTCCAGGGATGTTTTGCATACGACACACCCTCTTCCTCCTATTGGCGGAGGAGCACAAACTGTATTCCCTTCCACCCCACTACCTAACTAACCCGCCATCTCTCTCCAGTTCCGAGCCTCGGAGATAAACTTAACTTGCCCGGAGATTCAAGGCGTCCTCGGCCTCTGTGATTGGCCGGCGTGGCTCCCAACCGGGCTCTGGTTGCTCATTGGCTGCGGGCTAAAGGCCCAGGGGCGTGGCCGGGGCTGTCCGACTGGCGGGAGGGGGCGGTACCGGAGCGTGGAGGTGGTGAAGGTGGTGGGGAGACGGGGGCGGGGCCGCACTGAGGCGCTGCGGCGGCGGCGGAGGCGGCGGCAGCGGTGGCGGCTGCTCGTCCTAGCCTGGCGGGGGCGGGGGTCTGGAGGATGGGGGCGGGAGGAACAACGGGCCGGTGAGGAGCAGCCGCCGCCGTCTCCGCCGGCGCTTCGGCAGCCGCCGCGGTGGTCGCCTCGGGCAGCGCCGCTCGTTCTCGGGCAGTCGCCTCCCATCCCGACATTCCGCCCGGGGGAGGCTGAGGCTGAAGCGCAGCCGGCGGCAGGGGGACGGTCCGACTCCGCAGCGGCGCGGGCGGCCGCAGTGATACCCGGCCCCGGCCCCGCCGTCCGTCCTCTCCTTCGGCGCCCGCAGCCACGATGAACCGGGGCGGCAGCAGCCCGTCGGCCGCCGCCAACTACCTGCTCTGTACCAACTGCCGGAAAGTGCTGCGGAAGGTACGGGCTCGGCCTGGGGTCCAGCCCGAGAGGGGCGCTTCCTGCCGGCGGGGCTCGGGCTGCTCGGCCCCGGGGCGCACTGTTGGGGCGAGGCTCAAAGGGATCCCCCGGCACCTTCCCCACGCCGGGACCGACGAAGGGGGCGTGGGTTGAGGGTGGAGGTTTGCACTGCTGCGTTTTATCTCCGCCGGGACAGATGCTAGTCCCGAGGGGTTGGGGATTTATTCCCCGCCCCCCGATTTTCTTTTTGCTGCCAGTAGTCTGTTTTTCGGCTCACCTCCCTGCCTTGCCACCTCCGGCCTGCTCCTCGGGCTGAGAGAGGGAGCGATCCTCCTCCGGGTGCTGTGGGTGGAGGTCGGTGCGGAATCTGAAGCCTGGTCTGGTCTTGAGGAACCTGGCTCCCTCTTTGCTGTGTGGCTAACTCTTGGCGGGGGTGGTTTTTGTTTATTTGGTCGTTTCTGCCTTTCTTGTGCGCTCTCCCTTAACACGCCTTTTTGCATTCTCCCGACGGCAGTCTTGTGTCTATAGTTCAGTCTTAAAAGGAACTGGTAAAGCAGCTTGAACTTTATGCCCATGGGAAATGCTATTCGACCTTACAGTTCCTCTGGGGTTGGGGGAGGAGGAGACAGAGGTGGACGCGGGTTATCACTCCTCAGCAGTACCCCCCCCGCCCCCGCCCCGTGTAGGTCCAGAAAAATCAGACGTACAAGTCAGCTTATTGCTTCCCCGAGTGACTGATAGAAAGTTTACTCCAGAATTGTTTAGCTTACTTGGCTTAATCACTCCGTTAAGGGATGGGGGAGGGGAATGAGAAGATGTCGCTTTAGACCGAGAAAAGCTTTTAATCAGACTTGAACGGCCTCCACTGGGTAATATAATAATCACTTTCTTTTTCTCCAAACTGTATTTTTACATTTCATTAAGCGGAAACAGTAGTTGAGGTGCTTCTGTTTGTCCAGTACAAATGAATTAAAATTGCTGAGCTGTGCAAATGCATCGGGACTGAAAGGCTAAGACGAATACGGCACCGTTTTTAGTCAGTTTCTCCAAATACAGTGCAATTGGGACTGTTATTTATATATTAAAAATAGAAAGAAAGCATGTAAGTAAGCAAGCTGAAATATTTGCGCTCTTTGTCCAAAAACTGTTTTTCTTCCTCTGTGGGTCAGGCCAAGTGCCAATCAAAGTTGTTTTTCAAGCTTCTTTTCCCTGCAGTAGGGCTGCTGCTTTTTCCCCCCACTATTTTGAGAGCATGAAGAAAGCAAAAGGATTGCAGATTTGAAGTTAATCGAACGGTTAAATATGCCTTAAATTGTGTTTATTGGATATGTTTCTCTTGAAACAGATTTTTATTAAATGTGCATGTTGAGCATGTGCAGTTATTTTTTCCATAAACTCTGGGATCAAATTACAGTTGATACTTGCTCAGCTCATTGTAGGGCAGCTTGTGAGAAATGTAATGGATCAGAAGTGCAGATCAGCTTAGTTGAATGTTAACTCTTTCACTTCAGGGTCAGATGTCATATGAAACTAGCTTTTTAAAAAAATATATTATTATTATTTCCTGACTTCAAAAGTGGTAAGTTATATCTTTAACATGAAAAGATTGTTGGTTGAGACACATCTGATTAAACTCAGGCCTGGTTAAAATAACAGCTAGTTGTTTTGTTTTGTTTTAACTGAATAAGGAACAAAAGGACTATATTGACTTTGACTTTTTTTTTTAAATGGCTCTGGCAATTTGGTAGGCTAATAAAATGTTTGGAGGTGATATTACGCTTCAAAATCTCGTTTTTCTTTAAAGAGAACCATGGCTATGGATCCATCATCACTCTTTGCTGGCATTCTTTATATCTTTCTCTTAGCTTTTAAGAAACTTATTTCTGTTTGCCTAGAAAGAACATCCTCATTTCTAGTCATTCTTAAAAGAAAGAGGTATATGGAAAATGGATATTCACTATTTTCATATTTTGTAATTGCTATGTACCTCTGCCAATATTCCAGCTTTTAGTAACTCCAAGGTATTTAATATTGATTCATGCAGTAGCATGAAATAACTTTAGATGGAAATGGAATTGTTTGAGCCAGTTATGACATGACTTGGCAATATTTGTAGCTTTTAAAGAGTGCTATTCTTAAGTGCTTTAAAAGATACCAAGTGTTTAGCATTTTAAATTCTTCATCATTCTAAAAATAGCATGTAAGAGTTTATTTCTAATAAAGATGATTTTCTTTTTGATAGAAACTATATAACTTTAAAATTCATCTGTAACTCTGAAAGTGTGATTCTTTGAATTTATCTTGTTTTCCACTTAATAAAGTGTTCAGTAATAACCAAGTGAGTCATAGCATTTTGAATTTTAGTTCAGTTCATAATGAAGAATGAAACTCATGCACACCCAGTGTGAATTACTCTTTGCTGTTATAATCCTCATTAATGATGGGGAAAGAGTCACCTTTTATGTGGCATGAAGCTTTTTTCTTTAAGTAGCTTAATTTGTTGCAATGTGTTGAATTTGGAGGGAGGGGACTTCAAAAGGAACTGGATTCACCTTCAATGAAATAACTTGGTTTAAACAATGTCCAAAAATTGAGTTATATATTGTATGAGAGTCACATACATTATTAGAAGTGCTTTTACAATTTTGATTCAGTGTCTTCCAAAGTAGAAAGACTTCTTAAAATATTGAATATGCCTAATTTGGTAGCCTAGGTTAGTAAAAAGAACATATTTCCCATACAGGGAAACAAATGAAGGAACAACAAACTATCCTCACATCTATAACTCTTTCTAAGTTCTGTTATCAATGAAATAATTCAATAAAATTTTTAATAAAAAAGGAAATGCTTCCACTTACTTTGGAAAAGTTAATGAGTTCTGAAGTAAAATACATGTTTCTTGAAGAAATTCCGGTGACAACTGGATAAATTTCAAAGTGGAGTACCAAACTGCATTAAGGTAGGTAACTGTCAGTCCACTAATCTTCTGATGAATGAAAGGGGACATATTACAATGTTTTTGAGTATGGAGCTGCCAGTGCTAGTGAAGTGAATAAAATTGCACTTTAACATTTAAAAATTCTTAATGTGTTTAGGTAGTTTTAGAGATAGATTTTTGTTGGGTATTGCATTATTCCACTTTGTTTCTATAATCAATTATTTTGGCAACTTTTTGGTGGTTTTTAAGCGAGAGGACTCCAAAAATAAAATGGGAAATACTAAATTGAACCATATGAACCTCACTTTTATAATTAAAATTGTCAATTAATAGCAATTTTATAAGGTTCATTCAGTAGAATGTAGAGTGTAATTGCTTTGGCTGATTTTTGTAGCTGTACTCTTGGTTAATTAGGTTTCTTATATATACATATATTTTTTTATTGTCAAAATCAGTTTTTTACTAATTTATCTTTTTACTTATTTTATCTTAGTTTATCTTAACTAGGTAGAGATGAAGCAGTGAATATATGATAGCAAACCATTATACAATGGTTTTCAAGCTGCTTTTTAGAAAGCCCTAAAATGCCTTTTTAAATACAATTACACTTATTCTTAAGTTGTAACTTAAAAATACAGCTACACCAAAATATGTTTTACCAAATTTTAACAAATTGTTTTAAAAGTTATCTTTTGTTACAAGATTATTATGTGCAGGCTGTGAATTAAAGCTTGTTCTGCTATGCTTATACATGTATTTGAACCTTTTTGTTAATATGCTATTGATAAGAAAGATGGTTAAAAAAATATCCTTCCCACGTGTATCTACTCGTTATATTTCTACTGTTATAGTTTTATTTGTTAACAAACTTCCTGTTAACAGTAATTGTTGCTTCATAACTAAAACACATTAAAATCATTGTTTTGTATATTTATATATTGCATAGTTCAGATCCAATTGAAATTTCATTTGTAAAAGGGATTCTGTTACTTCTCCCACCTTCCCACCCCCTGGGAACTGCCAAAACATACCTTCTAATGTAGTGATGGGGGAAGCCACTAGATGTGCTCATGGTCTCTCATAGATCTTGTAGTTTGGTACGTCTCTGGCAGGTCTTTTAATTTGGGGCAAATTAGTTAATTTCCTTGAAGACAAATTTTTTTCTGTAAAATGTAGATAATTTCTGTTTGACTTAAAGGTTGCTGCATAGCTCGAGAGAGAGAATGTGTTAAAGTGCTTGGTAAACCATGAAGTGTAACTTATAAGAAACATATGAGCTTATTTATTTTTCCAGGTCACTGTAGTTCTTTGTGAGTTACAGCAATATATTTCAGTACATAGTGAGTAATTTGGTTAGTCTTCACTTTTCTGTCCTTTTTAACTATGATGTCTGTAAATGAGAGGTAAAGATACTATGCTTTGGTTAGAATGATCAACATACTGGTTTTTGATTTGCATATTTCTATTTATACTTATTCCTCCCCCTCTTATGTACTAATCCAGTGCATTGCTTTTATTTTTTTTAGTAATTAGATAAAATGAAATCGCCTTTTCAACACTTCGGCAGATGAGGAAAATTAGTATTTAGTTTGAAAGGACTAAAAAGTCAAAGATGACTATATTTAATAGAAGTTGGGGATATCTAGGGTAAAGCAAAGAATAGTTCTAATTTAGGGAAAGAGTTATGGGAGGAAAGGTGTCAGTCTCTTCTCCCCATCTCTACCCCATTTTTCCCTTTCGAAAGTATTCGGTAATAACTCAAGTTTTGTCTAGACTTTCATTCACTGTTTTTAGAGTGCTTTCACATTATCTCAGTTGCTTCTCACAGAAAATTTAAGTGCCATGCCTGTATCCTACAACTAGTAAAAGGGTCCATTTAATTCTTAGAACCACTTCTGTAATAAAACAATATTCTTATGGTCCCCTGAAGTATTGAAGCTGCCAGGGAATATCTTCAGTGACTGTGAACGGCTCTAGATCCTCCAAACACTCCACCTGGCCATTCTTTATGGCAATGAATGTCGTCAGTGGTTCTTCAGTGAGTAAAAATGCTCATTTTTGAGCAAATGTTTATCAAAAGCCTACATGGGTAAAAGATCCATTGGAAGTGCAAGCTAGGCAAATAGATTTTAATATAATAGGGTAGAGAAGGTTCAGTTTCCTGATAGGGTTTCAGATTCCACGTTGTAAGGAACTATTAGGAAGCTCAGCTTGTGGAGTTTTGGTGCGCTATCAAAGAAGCATATTCACGGTTAACTCCTTCATTTCCCGACTTCTTAATGTGTGTGTGAGGCCAGATTTTCCTCTCATACTTCAATCAAAACATTGCAACAGATTGAATACAGAGTCAGATATAAAATTCAGCTGTCTTCTATTAAACAGATACTAAAGAGATCTGCAAGCCATAAATGTCACTCTGCTCACTATTTTTTTGTTTTGGAAAATAAAGTTATTTTCCTAAAAATATGTGCCTTATGTTAACATGTAATGGATTTATTATTTTAAGTGAATTAACATTTAACATTTTCTGAGTTTTAATTCCTAATATAGTAAATATTGACAGTTATAATCCATACACAAAATCTCTTTGGTTCCCTCTGAAATTTTTAAGAGTGTGAAGGAATTCCAAGACCAGAACATTTGAGAACTGTTGAGCCAGAGTTCATATACATGTATGGTGCATATAAATGTAATTCTCAGGAATCTATGGGGAAAACAAAAGGCAGATACCGCTCACAGAAAATGTAGATGAGGCCAACCCAGTCACCTCTATTCTGTGTGAGGATCACTTGCAGAGGCTGCCCAGCACCTTTTCAGTGACATCGTAGAAGCTTCTCCACTCTCACAGTAAGAGTTAGGCTAACTAGAAATGATCTTTATTTTTCGTGAGCATCCCCTTACCTGGTAAAAACCAGGGAGGGGGACAAACACGTCTCTGGCTCTGAGAGAATATTGTAAGTACTCGGCAATGAAGAACGGTCAGATCCAAAGATTTTGTCCATTGTGTTCTAATCAGCTGGCTCTTGGCTGAAAAGGAAAGGTTCAGAGTAGTCGGGTTGGCCTTTTTTCTTGAAAGTTGAGACATGTGGGAGAAGCAACAGAAGAAGAGACAAGAAAGAATCGGAGAAGTATTACTGTAGACTGCTGATAACAAGCATTGCTAGAATAAAGGAAAAGAAAACCACCACTGTAGATAGGCGATAGGACAGCTCAATGTGGGAGTCCCTAAATACTGCAATCCTCAAAGACAGGGCGTTTTCTATTTTGCATATAGGGGGTGCAGGTTACTCTGTCCGCACAAGCTACAACAGACAGTCACCTGCAGTTCAGTGTGGTCTTGAAGGCATGGGCATAAGGCTCTATTTATTCGATTAGATCTGGTGAGACCTGTAAATGACGACCAGTATCTAGACTATCCCTACGATACCACTGTGGTGGGGGGCAGGGATGGGGGAGGAGGTGGGATTCATCCATATACAGTAAATACATGGCAAAACCAAAATGATTGGTGATGTGTCCCACACAGTTACCTTAAGTGCATAAGTAGATGAGGTATAAACTACTTAAAAATATATATCCTATACCATCTAAGTCTACAGTTAACATGTAGAATTCTGATTTGTCTTTCAAAAATCTTCAGAGCTTGTGACATCTCCAAAGTGTTTCCTGATCTTTAAACCACTTTCCTTCTAGCTCCTCAGGACGGCTGTTCTGCCCAAATATACTGCATTTATCATACTTAACACATTAAACTGTAATTAACAATTATTTACATATATCTTTCCCCTACTAGGTTTCCTCTTATTTGGGATCTAGTTAACAGAAAGTTTATTTTTAGCAAAATTAGAATTCTCATTTAAAGATCTGTTGCTCTTATAAACATTGGCAGTATACTTATATTGAATATAATATAATCTGATAAAATGAGAACTTTTCTCATTTTCCAGAATAGGTTTGATATTTGTCTGATATGTCTGGTCTTTACAGTCATATTTTGTTCTCTACGAAGAAAGAACACTTTGAGTTCAGTGGCAAAGATGACTTTACCATCTTCATGACCATGGGAATGTTTCAGTGAAATAAGCCATGTTTTGGAGGGAGTTCAGATAGGGGGCTGGAATGTCAGTTCACTAAGAGGGTCAGGACAATGGCCTTAGCTATTGGTCTTTTTCAGAAATGTAAAATAGCCATTGCTTTGTTATGGACATATACTCTACCTCCTGGAATGTGCTAGGTTCCGTAAGGGATGGCAGTTTCGGAATACTAAGGACCTACCTTCAAACTTCCAAGATTCCCTGTAGGCCCCTTTCTAAGGTTCTTTTCACATATTATTCTGGCTAAGCCTTTCCCTCTTCCACTTCCCCCAAGCCCTTTATTTTGGAAATCTCCCAAGCCAGCTGTGATCCCCTTGGCCAGCAAGCACTCCCTTGGTAACTGAACCAGACAACTCTTCCTGGGCCTGGTCTGCCCCTTAGTTAGCCCTTACTTTTTTAGATCCACCCAGAAGTGAGTCACTTTTTGGTCTATGGGCCAGGATATTGACTGCCCCCGGAGGGACACATGAATATTATGGGATGTTTCATGGTGGTTTGGAATAACCTTGCATTTTGTTGCTCAAAGCTTCCAATAAGGAGTAATGGGCATTTAACCTTAGATTTCATGAAGAATGTATTAAATATATCATATATGAATAAGGGTGAACAAGTATAAAAATGGCTGATTTAGGGCCATGTTATTTCCTGGACCAGAGATTTCTTAAAGTGTAAAATATACATTTGAGTGAGACTTATTTTTTGTACTAATTACAACTACTTGTAGTGGAGGTAGGTATATGTTCTCATTTCTAGGTACATATTTTATTTTTACATCTTCCGCTCTTGCAAAGATGAAACTAGTAGCTTGAAGAAATGGAATTTCTCTTTCCAATTATAGATATAGGCTGAATATTGAGAAGGCTGAAATTAACCTCCTGGCTAACTAAAGCTGGATTCTGTGAAAGATTATTGTAATTACCTGAGATCATAACCCTTAGTCTTGAAGTGCATTTTATAATGTCAGTAACGATACTAGCTTCTTTTTTTTTTTTTTAAGGTTTTATTTATTTGACAGAGAGGGAGCACAAGCAGGGGGAGCAGCAGGCAAAGGGAGAAGGAGAAGCAGACTCCCTGCTCAACAGGGAGCCAGATGTGGGGCTCCATCCCACACGCCCAACTGACTGAGCCACCCAGGCGACCCACTAGCTTCTTTTGAATACCTCCTGTGTGCCATAAACTTAACTGTATAAGCCCTGCATATGTATCACATTTAATCATCATGATGATCCGAAAAGAATTATTACATTTTATGGTTGAAGAGTTAGGGCTCAGAGAGCTTTAATTACTTGTTTAAGGTCATAGTACCAATAGGTGGTAGACTCAGGATTTGAAACCAGGTCTATCTCCTTATACAGATACAAACACCGAATTTCCTTACATTACACGTTTTCTTTATGGAACAAGTTTTACAAAATGTGAAATTAATAAAACTTACTAGGACTTGATTCATCAAGAGATTAATAGGGATTTCAAATTCAGATATTTTCTACTCTATTTTTATATTAGGAATGCAAATTTCTTTAAAAGATTAAATCGATTGACAAATTGAGATTCTCATCGAAAGTTTTGGCCTATCTAGTTAGCTCTGTTACCTAGGTCTGTTGTTAATTATTTGATCATTCTTCCTAATCCCAGGATGGATTTTTCCTAACTTTCCAGCAAACATTGACCTATTTCTTTTGCCAATCAGTCATTCATTAGTTCAGCAACACTGATGCATTCAATACTGCTGACATAGATCTGACACAAGACATTGTCTAGAAACATTTTGAGTGTTTTGTTTCTTGAGTAGGACCTCTAAAGAAATGTTCTCAATTTTTAGTGACATTTTGCAGTAAAAAAGAGTTATTTATGAAGATGTAACATAAATGCTCATTTCCACCATATTCCATATTGGCTTTCTGTGGTAAGGCAAAAATGATGCTAGAAGGAAGCCCAGATCCTGGGACTGGTGTCCGGCCACTGGCCTCCCCTTACCTACCTTTTGTATGCGACTTACAGAGGAGTTACCATTGTTACAAAGGGTTTATGTTGGGGAGAGGAGTTTGTGGGAAGATGTGGTCCTGCTATTTGTAAATTAGAACTCTTGAGAGTCTCTCCATAAAAACACAGTAAGATATCTAGTTAACTACTATTCATATTACAGTTATATTAACACACCTTTACTCATTAGCTTGGAAACCTAACCACTAGGTATAACATTGTCTCCAGGGGAAATTGCATTCCAAAATCTAAGTAACTGCTTCACTGGAGGGCTTTCCTAACTTAAATGCTTAACAGTAAAAAGGGTAAATGATTTTGACCAAAAATATTTTGTCATATGTTCCCTCTGAGACTATGTTTGGTTATTGTGTCTAACAGGAAAATTCCGTGGATGCAGTTCTACCCAGTATTCAAGTAGCAGTTGAAATGAAGAAGGGGATAAATATTGGGTGATGGTGAGGTGTTGGGATAACCAAGGGACCAACATCAAGCTGGCTTATCCTTGTATGCTTTATACTTTCTTCCTATGGCTCTGGCCCAGCACAGTTCATTTTAAGCTGGGTGGGATATTTTTTACTTTACATTTTGTCTTTAAGGTAATATAAATGAAAAAAAAATTTAACCCCTCAGAAAGTTTCCTTCTTTATATGAGATTAGGGATTTAACTTGTATATCTTAATTTTTTTGGTATAAATTAATAAAGGAAAACACACCCAGCAAATTTACTCCACCAAAACGGGATTAAAACAAAAATCACCTAAGCTAAAGGTATCTCAGCACTAAATCCCAAATAATATTCAAATTCTTTTCTATAAACCTTTTTGTATAATAGATTAGCTGAAATTAGTGAATTCTTGGGGGGGGTGCAGAATATCTGTGTTGTACTTTTATTTTTTAATAGAGTATGACCTATATAGTTAATAATTTGTAAGCTATTGTTTTATACTGGGTAGCTATTAAGATAACCACAAGGTCTAAGTTTTAATATTCTTTAGGCAAAGTGCATTGTTGAATACCCAAGACTAGTATGAATTCATAAGTGTTCTTTTATGCAAGAGACCTACTTAGTATTTAGTGCCCTTAAAAATGGGGGAAAATATATGTTTAGGCAAATATGAATGTGAAAACAATTCTCTTTTTCCGTAAAATTACATACATTGCCATTTTATGCTTATTCTGTATCTCAATGTTACTACTCCTTCATGGCCTTCATACTTTTAAACAGGCAAGAAATGTAAAGGCTGCTAACATTTATAAACCACTCACATATTATATGAATATCTGTCATTCTTTTATATATTCATTCAGCAAACCTCAGATGCTCCTACCTGTTAAGTGCTGAAAACACAGACAGTGAGGACATCAGGGTTCTTGGCGTAAGCTGGGTGATGATACAGCCTACATCTGGATCTCCGAAAGAGAGCTTCACTAATTATGCCCCTCATTTGACAGATGGTATAGTGTTTGGCAAATTTCTTCTGCAGAGGACTAGATAGTGAATATTTTAGGTTCACAAGCCCAAAGTTTCCGTGCAACAACAACTCAACTCTGTCCTTGGATGGCAAAACCAGCCATAGACAACTCATAGAGAATAAGCATAAAATGGGAATGTATATATTTTTATCAAAAAAGAATTGTTTTTACATTTTTATTTGCCTAAACACATATTTCCCCTCATTCTTAAGGGCACTAAATACTAAGTATGTCTCTTGCATAAAGGAATACTTAGGAATGGATGTGGCTTTTATTCTGATAAAACTTTATGGACACTGCAGTTGTAATTTTATATTATTTTCCCATGTCATGAATATGCTTTTGGGTTTGTTTGTTTTTTTCAATTATTTAAAAATATAAAACCCAGGCAGTAAAAAAAGAGATGGCAGGCTGGATGTAGCCAGCAGTCTAGCTAGCTGACCTCTTGGTGTAGGGGACAGTGCAGGGAAGTGGGCATCAGAGGCCTAGATTAGCTGACTTTTCTGGATTGTGCCTGCTCATTACTAACATATAGACAGTATATTACCTCCCTAAAAAAAGAAAAATTCCTATATCATTCGAACTGTATTTTCATTAGTGCAAAATGAATCCAAAGTTGACTATGAATAAACAGCAAATCTGCAAAAACATCTAATTAGAATGACTTGTCTTTAGTACCTGGTTAGATAACATAATTTGAATCTATCCAAAGTAAAATTTCAAAAAATCTGTAAATACTAAATATCCTTGAAAGCACATTTGTTAGGCCATTAAACACTTATAAACACAGAGTCCCCCCCCCCCTTTTTTTTTTAAGCTATTTTGCAGTAACTCCATGTCATACCTTGTTGGGTTTTTAGTAGGAGTGCCATTATATATTCCACAGCCTTACATTTTAATTACAGTTACATTTTGAGAATTTTGCAAAACCTAACTAGTGAATGATTTGATTTGAGAGAACATAGTGCAAAACTGGTTGCTTAAGAAATGTGTTCTTTGTGCTGGTCAGAATCCCCATGTTAGGATTTCAGAGCTCTGTCATCCATAGTGTCTTTGAGGTCTTGAGTGAGTAGAAAATAGGATAGTTCCCTAGACGCTTCTTATGACTACAGATGGGCAACGCAACACGCATCATACTTTTTCTATAGTGAATTTTAAAGTGTTGAATTCATTGTCTTAATTTCTCCACCAACATTAACATAGTGGCATTCAAGAACTGTGTCATATGGTAAGTGAGACAAACACATACTCCAGAGCTGACAAGGGTAGTACCCGAGTGCTGGGATGGGCAGTATGTGTGTGGAGAGGGTAATTCAGTGGAAACAAACCCCTCCTCTGGTGAGCAGAAGTGATGGCTGTCAATAATTCAAAAATGGAAAATCGTTAATTATTCAGGATACTTTTTAAGATGAAGAGTTTTAAGATTTCACACCGAGTATTTAGTCAGTGAATATAAAATGGCACCATTTACCAGGGTTGCACCCTTGTAAAACCATCAGTATATGGTGTCTTCCATGGTTGAGATCTAATGATGTCTAGAGCAATGACAAAGCTAGTACCAAGTGCAAGATTCAGACCCTGAATCAGAATTTTCACTGAAGTGAAGGTTGACAGACAAGCTGTGCATTTTAATATTGTGTGCTTCATACTAGATCTGGTAGGGAGTTCTTTTGACCAACTCTTGTTATGATTGCATATTGTTATGATTCTATATGAGAGAATTAAATTTCTGTAACCCAAGTACTGATATGTATGATTATGCTTATCTAGTTCTCTTTTATGTTATGAAGTAATCACTAATCTGGTGTTCTTGGTTTTATTTTTAAAGTATAATTGATATACATTATATTAGTTTCAGGTGTACAGCATAATGCTTAGATATTTGTATACCTTGCTGAATGATCACCACAATAAGTCTAGCTACCGCCTGACACCACACAAAGTTATGACATTTTTTTTTCTTGTGATGAGCACTTTGAAGATTTACTTTCTTAGCAACTTTCCATTGTGCTGCCAGTAGTACAGTCACCATGCTGTATAGTCCATCCCCACTACTTATTTATTTTATAGCTGGAAATTTGTGCTTCTTGATCCCCATCACCAATTTTGCCCACTCTTCCACTGTCTTCTCCCCTGTATCTCTCCTCTCCACCCATCTAGTCTCTGTATGAGTTTTATTTTTTGTGTGTTCATTTATTTTTTTAGATTTCCAAGAGTTAACTGAAACCATACAGTATTTGTCTTCCTCTGTCTGACTAATTTCACATGGCATAATAACCTCAAGGTCTCTCCTTGTTGCAAAGGACAAGCTTTTAGTCTTTTTCATGGCTGAGTGGTATTCCATCATATATATATATATATATATATATACACACACATACACACACACACACACACACACACACACACACACGGGACATCATCTTTGTCCATTCATTCATCAGTGGGCATTTAGGTTATGTCCTTGTCTTGGCTGTTGTAAATAATGCTTTCGTGAACTAGAGATGCAGATACCTTTTTAGGTGTTAGGCTTATTGTTCTCTTAAGATAAACACCCAGAGGTGGAATTGCTGGGTCATATGACAGTTCTACTTTCAATTTTTTTGAGGAGCCTCCATACTGTCCTCTATAGTAGCTGTATCAATCTACATTCCCACCACCAATATACAAGGGTTCCCTTCTCTTGTCCTTTTGATGATAGCTATTCTGACAGGTGCAAGGTGATATCTCATTGTGGTTTTGATTTATTTGCATTTCCCTGGTGATGAGTGGTGTTGAGCATCTCTTCATGTGCCTATGGACCATCTTAATGTCTTTGGGAAAATGTCTATTTAGATCCTCTGCTCATTTTTTAAATTGGGTTGTTTGGAGGTTTTTGTTACTGTACCAGTTTTTTATATACTTTCAGTATTAACCTCTCTTCAGATATATGATTTGCAAATATTTTCTCCCATTCAGTGGGTTGCCTTTATATTTTGGTTTCCTTTGCTGTGCAGAAGCTTTTTAGTTTGATGTAGTCCCACTTGTTTATTTTTGCTCTTATTGCCTTTGCCTTTGGAGTCAGATTAAAAAAACAAAAACAAAAACAAAAACAAGAATGATGTCAAAGAGATTAACACCATTGTTTTCTTCTAGGAGTTACATGGCTTCTAGTTTTACATTCAGGTCTTTCATCCATTTTGAGTCAGTTTTTGTGTATGGATTAGGATAGTGGTCCAATTTCCTTCTTTTGTGTGTGGCTGTCCAGTTTTCCCAGCACCAATTTTAGAAGAGATTGTCCTTCCCCACTGTATGTTCTTGCCTCCTTTGTTGTAAAGTAATTGACAATATATGCTTGGGTTTATTTCTGGGCTCTCTATTCTGTTCCATTGATCTACATATCTGTTTTATGCCAATACTATACTATTTTGATTACCAGAGCTTTGTAATAGATGAAATCAGGGAGTGTGATCTTTACTCTTTTCCTCAAGATTGCTTTGGCTGTTCTGGATCTTTTGTGGCTCCACATAAATTTTAGGATTGATGCACTTGGGTTTCTAAAACAAATCCTATGATGTAAAAGCAGCTATTCATGGAAAATAATTTACTTTTAATTGATGGTAAGCTTTTAAAGGTAAGTACATCTATGTGTTTTTTTCTTTTGTTTCCTTTACTAATGGTCTTTATTAAAGCGATTGCAGAGAATGTTTGTCACAGTGGCAAATGGAAAGAATTGATCATTAATGAGTACCTTGATGATAACTCCATTTAACTTCAGATATTTATAGAAACAGTTGAATTTTTTAAAAAACTGAGTAAGAAACTCACTCAGAATCCTACTATCAGTATGCTATCAGATGTTACAGCTTTTGCTTTAGAATGCCACTAAAGTCTGAACTTGCCCTGCCTGTACATTTTAATAGTTTTAGCTTTTAATAAACCACAATGTTACCACTTATCAAAGGTACTCTGGTGTCATGAGAATGAAGTAGTTTGTCTACCGGTACTTCTAGCTAGCTCATTACTTTGTCAGTGACAGGTATACATTTCATACCCATAAAATAGTAGAGGAGTATATTGTTATTATAAAAGGATACTTCTTTTTATTCTATCTTTATAGTCATTTAATGCATTTTAGTGTTTATGGATAATCAACTATTTGACAGGGCTGTAGAGCACTTGAAAACCAAAATGCAATGTCCTGTCAGTTGTAGATCAATTCAATATAAGGGATGTCTCAAATGAAAATGTAAGTCAGTGGGAAAGCTAGATTGAACTCCCAGAAATATTGATACATACGTTTTCTGGATCATATGTAAATGCATAATTGGCTTACAGTTATTTCTAAGAAAACATTTACATTCAATTACTAAGTTTCTCCACACAAGTTTATAGTAGATAGCTGCTTTTCAAGGCCAGTTGAATCCACAGGAGACGCAACCTTCTTTTGCTGGTCAAGGGTTTGTTTTCCTGAATGTCATTGTAACCCCAGCAGCTGCCTAACCACTGGATAACAAGTGTTAGGAATTAACTTGGTTTTGATTGAATGGATATCCTTTCCAAATTGCTAAGATTGACTGTCCTCCCCCAGACCCACCCCTGAGACCGAAGCTGTTGTTTTATTTAAAATGGTTCCTTTGGGGAAAGATGGAAGTGATATATTAACAGAATAACAATTCTGTAAGCTAATAAGCCTATTTAATGTCCAGGACAATGGTTCTTGAAGTGTGGTCCTGGAACCAGGAACATCAGCATCACCTGGGAGTTTGTTAGAGATGCACTATTTGGGGCCCTGACCCAGCTCTGCTGAATCAGAAATTTTGGAGGTGAGGCCTGCCCATTTGTTTTGTAAAAACCCCTCCAGGTGATCCTGATGGGTTCTTAAGGATTGAGAACCACTGGTATACAGTTATTAACCAAATGCTTCTACAAATCAAAATTTTATGTGTTCATCTTATTTCCAATATGCATTATCGATTGTTTGAGAAATGGGGTAAGAAGAGGAAATTGTTTCAAATTAAGTCAGTATGAAATCCCTACTCTTTATAGATAATAAAGAGTATCAGCTCTAGAATCAGAAAGATTTCTTTGCCTGTTTAAAAAAATACAGATTTGAGACCATCTGGTACAACATGCTCTTACCCTAAGAAATATAATGTCTTATTTTATTGTTGCTGGATTCTGAACTTTAGCTTAAGGGAAAAAAAGAGAGTTGGGTTTTAGAAGCTGTTTTATGACTGAACTCAAATGAAAATATCTTTTGAAATTGCTTATTTACATAAAAATAGTGTTTTAGTACCAACATTGATAGACTTGGATGGGTCTCACCATCTTAAATTATTTTTATTTCACAGAAGATTATAATTTTGGACCTTCTTTTTTTTTCCTGAAACAGAAAGAGAAGTGATAATATTTGTCCTAAAGACAGGTTTAGTATTGAAAGATTGGAAGTTTTTGATTGTTTTGTTTGTTTGTTTGTTTTGTTTTGAGTCCCTTAGACAAATTTAAACATACGTGTAAATTATGGATATTCCTCTTTACCTATAAACTCGTTGCTTACTCTTCAATTACAGATGGGATGTCAGAAAGCCAAATCAGGAAGTCTGAAAATTAACACAAAGGAAACTTATGGAATGTCTCTTATACATGGGCTTTCTATAAATCCAAAGGATAAAAGGTTGCTCTTTGAAAGGAAAAATTGCTTCGGCCAGTTGCAGTTCTCTCTAGGATAGTAAACAGAAATAATTTTATCTTCTTATTTGGTTGCATATAATTTTGAGGTAATGGGAGTTTTTCTCTTATCGTCTCTAGCTTAGTGGTAAAATCTAACCTGTGTTGACCTTTCTCAAGAAAAATAACAAACTGTATTAAATTGCCCCCTACTCCTAAATTTCTATTTATGTGTCTGCTGCCCCCAGAACCATATGTAATTACTTAATTCTAACCCATGGAGAGTGATGCTTTTCTATTGACCACTTTTCTATCCTTCTGCGAGGAAAGGACTAATATAGTACCTTAAATAGAACTGTCTCCATGGCAATGGGCAGTCAGCTTTTGACTTTGAGACTCATAAAAAAGGAAATTTAGAAAGGCATTTTCATGGTCTAAAATAGCAGTGCAGCAAAAGGAAGGTATGAGAATATTTCCTGTCAGTTATTGCCTGTCTGATGAAGCTAGCATAACGTGTTTTTTTTTTTTACATAGCACTTTTCATCTGAGCATTTCAAAATGCTATACAACAATCCTTCCCTTAATTAAGGAGCAATAATTATTATCTTCAGATTAATGGAAAATTTGAGCAGCTCAGATATAAGTTTAGGATTGGGGCCCCTGCTTGAGGAAAAAAAGGTTGCTTAGCTCTAGTTGTAATTTTATTCTCATAAAGAATAAAAATACTAAATTATGGGTCATTCTTGATTATATTTAAATAGAATTCTCCGGGGAACACTGGAAGCAGTGACAAGATTAAAAATAAAAGCAACACTTCGTGCCTATTTTTTCCCCCAACTGCTTCCTATAATTTTGTGTCTACAGATCACTTAGGAGACTCCACTGGCAACCTGCCTGCCTTCCTTGTTCCCTCTTGCATCCATACCTACTTAAGAGGAAAAACTTTGGTTCTCACTGTTGGGCCACCTCACCTTCCATAAAGGTCCGTGAGAGTGCTGTTTAGTAGAAGCTAAAGAATAAAACCACATTATCATCTGTAATCTTTTGTCTTTTCTGTATGTATTTCCTTCTCAACTAAGCCTTATCTCAGTAAGGGTTCATTTCCAGGTGAATCATCTCTTACTTTTTAAAGTATCATCAGTAAATGCTTCCTGGTCTGAGGTTACTCTTAATAAGGGAATCAACTGAACAGATATGTGACCTAAATGCAGTCATATACTGGACTGCTCTTTGGATTAGATTTGTGCGTTGAAGTGAATAGTGAATGTATTGTCCATAATAGGTTATTGAGTAGAAAAGTCTGGGTTTCTTTTTTTAAAGGATATCCTTTGACGTCATATGACTTCGTATCATTTTCATTCTTAAAAAGGTAAAGAAACTAGAAGGTGGACTCCAGGGGTGCCTGGGTGGCTCAGTCAGTTGGGCATCTGACTCTTGATTTCAGTTCAGGTCATGATCTTGGGGTCCTGAGATCAAGTCCCACATTGGGCTCCATGCTCAGCAGGGAGTTGGCTTGAGATTCTCTCCCTCTCTGACCCCACTCACACCCACGCTCACTCGCTCTCTAAAATAATTACTTAAAAAAGAAGTGTGGACTCAAATTAGTAATGTCAATTCCCGGGCGATGGGATTGATTGCTGGAAATTATTTTTATCATTTACTTCCTGTTATTGTCTTTTGTTTCCCCAATAAATGTGTATTTCATAAAAATTTTAAGAACTATTACTATTTTGAAATAAGTAAAACAAATAATTTCAGTGCAGAGAGCAAATCCAAATGAGATGATAAATTAAAGGCCCATTGAGACATAAACAAAAGCTCATAGATATAATAGATATCCATAGTAGCTGTGGTAATTGCCAGGGAATAATACTGTGTTTGCAGGTGGTTCATAAGGACTGAAACGTGTAGACATCGATGTGTACAATCTGGAAATGAATGAAGGTATTGTAGCTATCTGGATAGCAGTTTCCGTTCTGTTATCATATGTGTCATTCCAAAATTTCTCTTTAGGAACCTGTTGTACTTACTAGTATTTAAACAGAAATTTAGTTTTTTTTCTTTTTAAATTTGAATTCAAAAGATAGCTGCTATTGTATTGCTCTACTTTTAGACTATATGGGAGATAAGACTTCTTGTACAAATTCCAAGAATTTCTCAAATATTTAATTTGACTATTATATGTTAATCTCGAGGTGTTACTCATTAAGACCTAAGGATAAGGAAAGATGGTTACCGTATGAAATAATTTATTTTTTATGATTTATTTGTTTATTTATTTGAAAGCAAGAGCAAGACGGCTTGTGACAGCAGGGGGAGGGCAAGAGGGAGAGAGAAAGAGAATCTCAAGCAAACTCCCCACTGAGCAAGAGCCAGACTCGGGGCTCCATCTGGGTACCCTGCGATCATGAGAACCGGAGTCAAAGCCAGAGGCTTAGCTGACTGAGCCACCCGGGTGCCCCTGAAACAATTTAATTTACAGTTATTTAATTTATATTTATATTCCCGCATTTTTGAAGAATAAAAGGGCATACAAAATATGACCTAGGTTTCAGTTACTATGTGGTTGGAGAGAAATATATTTTCTGAATAGCTAAGTAAGGAGGTAAAAATGGAAAACATATTATTTTGGCTTTTTACAGATATTCATCAACTGTTACTTTAATAACAGTTATGAAGGCATGAATAAAATGTCAATCATGTAAATACAGTGTGTGGAAAAGACTAGTTAAGTATTAAATATCTTTTTAATTTTCAAAGCAGAGTGATGTGGTCTTGGTGACTGTATTTTTAAGAATTTTTTCAGTCTAAATTTGAATTCTTGAAAATGATCATCTACTCATTAAAGAGTATCTATAACTAGTTACTGTGTTAGTGAGTGTTCCTCACTTAAGTGGCTATATTTTCCAATTCTGTTTTCCATTTTTAATTGAGATATTTGATGAGCAAAATTTTGAATTAAGGGACTACTGTGAGCCAATGAATAGTTTTATAAATTCAGTCTATTTTATAAATCTTTCCTTTAACTTGTTAGTTGATGTTTAAACGTTTTGACTAATTACATTGTGCTTTGTGAACTCAATATTGACTAATTCTAATAATAGCAGATATGTAGCTGATAATGTGACACTGTTCTAAGAAGTCTACGGATATTCACTCATATAATTATTGTCATGACTTGTTTTAATGGCTTCTTACTTACCCCTTTGGTGAGGGAGAGATCCCCAACTTTGGGTCATAGGACGGCCAGACACACAACACCCAGCACTGGACAGATGAGATCGGCAGTTTGTTCTACCTACTCACAGCCCAGGGAAAGAAAACACTGTACACCCCGCAGGGCTGCATGGAGGTTGCACTCAGGAGTGAAAAACTAAGGACTGTGGGTGGGAGGCTTTGTCATATCAAGAGGTTGAGATACCCCTTGGTTCTTGTGGGACTCTGTGATTGGCTTGTTTGAATAATTCCATGGACTGGTGGGGAATCGAAACTTGCTAGTTGGGGAAAAGCATAATGGTACCTGGTCCATGTGGTAAGGAGGGATGTTTGGTCTGGGGACCTTACCCATGTGAACAGCGTGAGGATGGGAATTTATAGTTAGGTTATTTGAGATCCTACTTATTTTATCAGATGTCAAAGCAGCTCATAATGTTGAGCCTTAATTTTAGGCTTTGCACCATACCACCCTTTGAGGTAGGTGTTATTATTATCCTTATTTCATGGATGAGGATATCAGGTACACAAAGTAACTTGCTTAAAACTATGACCACCGTACCTTCAAGGATTTTCTTATATGTTTTCTTTCCTTCAACCTAGATAGAAATTCTCAGTACCCCAAAAGAACAGAAAAGTATATAGAAATGAACTGACCCAGTGTTTTTATTACTAATTGCTGAGTTTTCATCTAAGTGCCCTGATGATTGTATTTCCTTTCCTTTTATAAGTCTGTAAACTCTAATATAGTGAGATACATTTGCATTTCTTGAGTGAGAGTTGTGAGACATAGTTCTCAACCAAGAAAGGTGATAGTTTTCGGTTTTCCTCTTCTAAGAGTGTTGGATACAGAATAATTGATAATTTGGACTTCATTCCACCTAGTATAGAAGGATGGTCTACTGGTCTCCATTTCTAAAGGCTAGTGTTTCTGTAAGTTATATATTTAATAAATACATAGAATGTCTTTTGGTTGATAGGAATTTTGCTGGTTTGCTTGATTACAACTTTAGAACTTGCAGACTTGATTTATCACTACTGTTTAACTAACGGAATTTGTGTACACACCAGGAAGTAATTGATTATTATCTGAGATATATATCCTATTTTTTTACTCTAATGATATCAGGGTATCTCAATTTTCTTGATAAAATTGTTTATCTTTTTTTGTGAATCTGGCTTTCAAATAATTCAAATCTAACTATAAATTGCCTAAATTAACTCCGTTGTTTTTTTTTAAATAGGGCCAGGTCTTTGATATAAGGAAGACAAGTGTTTATTTATAGAGTATTATTTATAATAAACTATATGATAGGATTGAAAGCAGATTTTCCATACTTGAGTTTCTCTCCCTTCATCTTGCCCAAGTTAACTTTTTGCCCATGAAAAAATTCCAAGTCTTGAGTCTGGCATAGTGGGATAATAATAATAAATGTCTTTAGTCTTCCTTTCTGTCTTAAAAAGAGCTGCATTTAAGTGATATAGTGTTAGAATGCAAAATTCTGTCCATTCTGGTGTAGCTCTTAGGCAAATTTGTTCCAGTTGATATGGAAGGGAATGATTTGGGCATAATGGTGAATTCTACATTTACTTTGTGCAATTTCATCTGTGAGAAACATGAGGTAAATTCATTAAAGTGCACCCATCTGACCTGAGCTACCTAGGAATAACCCCTCCCACCCCACTCCCCCAAACACACATGTACCTCAAACATCTGCCCTCTACCTCAGCGCACCAATGTTAGGAGCTCTGCCCATCCTCCTCTGGTGTGAGGCCTTCCATTGGATTTCACATCATCCTCTTTCCACTGCTTTGTAACTCAAAAGTGGGTGTGGAGAGGGTTATAGTACTAACAGTAAATTACTTTGGTTCTTAATGAAGGTCTCGGGGAAACATAATCCAGAATGTAGGAAAATTAGTAAATCTTGTCAGAAATTCTACCTGAAATTTGAATATAAGGCTGCTTTTCATTTGGGGCCTACTATATTCCTGACACAGTACTAGGCTATTTTTCGTACCTTATCTCATTCGATCCTTGTAACAATCTCTTAAGGTTGAGATCCCCGCTATATGAAAGAATAAATTAAGGCTGGAAGAGATTAAATATTTACCTGCTTCTTTAATGCTTCAGTATTCCTGTTGTATTACTTCTCTTTTCCTCAAGGGAAATGTGTATTTTGAAACACGTGTCTATCTTTTTGTAATAGGAAAAACATGATCATCTTGTTTTCTAAATTACAAAATCACATTTTCTGGGGAAAAAAGCTTGTTAGCTGTTGTGGAGAAGGACACCATAGCCTTATAACTTGTAGAATATTGCATGCAGGACTTACAAATCTGTATTTTGTGTTTTGCCACTACAGAAATAAATGTTATTTCAGTGCTTAGCAGTGAAATTAAGGTTTCATATAACATCCTTATTTGAAAATTTAATTAGTTTCACTAAGAAATCAAATAATAGCATTTATAAAATACAAAAGAAACTATTGACTCCTGAAATACAAAAGTCTGTTTTGGTATGTTAAAAGTATTTACAAATATTTGCCAACTAAATTCTGCTTAAGTAATCACATATCTAGTCAGACTTACTAATAATAACTTTATTTACATGAAGGGTAGAGTGACTTAACATTGCTAAGGTCACTTCTACTCTTGATCATAATATAAAATCATCATTTGATTAGTCTCTGAATCAAGTTCTGTTGGTTTGGAAAGGTACTTTGTGTTTGTGAACTTAGTTTGTAGGTCTTGGTTCCACTTGTAATTGTGCCTAAAGAACTGGTTGTTCCCACTCTAATACACTCATCTTGGAACAAAGGTAGGCTGGGGTGCAACTAAGAAAACTAAAAGTTTTTGCTTTTTGAAAGTAAAGTTAGGCTTTGAAGAATTATCAATAAAAACTCATGGGGAAGACCTGTAGCTTCAACCTTTGCCAGTTGGTTGTGGGGTTTTCTGGAACCTAGCTGCCATATTGGAGGAAGCAAAAGCAGCCATTTTGGAGGAGAAGCATGGCACTCCAGCCAAAAGGCAGCACCAACCAGCCAGATGAGGGAGGCATCCTGTCTTAGTGGCCAACCCATCAATTCTGATCACTGTATACATGTTAGGCATACTGATGGTCACGTGACTCTTCTTTTAGAAGAGAAAAATGTGGGTTTTTTGAAGATTGCATTCTAGTGAAGAAATAGCTGTATTTGAAGATCTGTTAAGATTATATGAACTCCCTAAAAAATAAATTATGGACAATAAAGACTCACTAATATATAGAGGCCTAATAATCCTTAATGGTGGAGATAAAATTCTACAATACATTTCTTAATAGAAAATCTGAAAACAACAAGTCCATACATCATTTTGTGAGGACTTGGAAAAATCGTTTACAATAATAGAGATTTTTAATCCTATAAAGCAACATGAATCCTTATAGGTTGTGGATTTTTTTTATTTAATTTAAAAATTTTGTTAGAGTATGGTATGTCTTCTCAACTGGATCATTTATACAGAACAGAAAATGTAGAACATTGAAAACATTTTTAAATAAATTTAAAGTGAAAGTTATTCTGTTATAAAAATATGTCAGTTATGTAGTATATCTGTAATAAGGTTTATTTTCTAATCTTGGTTTCATGACATTTTACCAAAAATTCAAAATCTGAGTTTATCAGCTTTTTAAGAGATTAAGTAAAATGGTTATTTAAAAAAATATTTGTTTTAAACTAGTAAAAATAATGAGAAGGTAATTTTAAGGTATTTTGGTTATTTGTTTCTGAAGACTTTTTTTAGAGATGCTTACCGCATTTTGTATGACCAGAGAATGGGAATACAAAAAGGGCCTTAGAGATGATCTGTTTCATTTTTCAAGTGAGAAAATTGATGCCCTGGAAATTGAACAGGTTCTCTCAGTGCTAAAGAAGAATGTAGGTTTTTGGTACCTTTTCATCATATCACTTTGCCGGTAGCATTTAGTTACACACTGTTGTGTTTACCATTGTTTGAGGTGCTTATGTCTAATTTCACCAGCTAGTTTGTAAAATCCTTTAGGCACCTTTTCTACTTTTTATAGTCTTAAAAGTGCTATTACACAAGCTGTTTAACAATGAAGAATTCAGGGGCACCTGGGTGGCTCAGTCAGTCAGTTGAGTGTCTGCCTTCAGCTCAGGTCATGATCCCGGGGTCCTGGGATCGAGCCCCACATCGGGCTCCTTGCGCATCAGGGAGCCTGCTTCTCCCTCTCCCTCTGCCTCTCTCTCCCCCTCTTTCTCAAATAAGTAAATATTTTTTTTTTTTTTAATGAAGAATCCAGTTAGTGCAAACTGATTTGTTGTTTGGTTGTTTGATTTGAATGTGTGTTTTTAACTTAGAATGCTCTGGATCCCATTTGATATCTTTTTAATGCTAAAAAATTAGTAAAACTTACATCATATGAATGTGCATCTTTATTTTTTTCTAAGGTTTTGTTTCTATTTATTTGAGAGAGAGAGAGAGCAGGAGAGAGAGCACAAGCTAGGGGAGAGGCAGAGGGAGAGAGAAGCAGGGGCTCCATCCCAGGACCCTGGGATCATGACCTGAGCTTCGCAGAGGCAGACACTTAACCAATAGACCCACCCAAGAGCCCCTCTCATCTCTGAGTTGATTAAAAAACTAGGGATTAATATACTAACACTGAGGCCTGAAAAACAGGCTGTCCTTAGTTAACATAAGTTAAATTAGTTACACAGAATGATAAAGAAGAGAAAGGTGTGTGAATAGCATCTATATAGAAGTTAATCTGGAAAAATGGGAGGAGATATCAGGAGAATAACAAATTAAAGACAGTCTTTTTTGATAATTAGAAGATACCTTCCATGGATTTTAATTGTAACGTAATTATAGCTCTTTCAACCAAAACTATACTCTGAGAATTTTGTTGCCCAAACAAATTCCAAACGTTTGGATGTGGGATGATTCTATTCAGTTGTGATTGTTTGTGTGTGTGTGAGTGTGTGTCTTAGGACTAGCCTGAGTCCAGGATGACAATAATTGTTTAAGGCAGGGGGTGCCTGGATGGCTTAGTCAGTTGGGTGTCTGCCTTTATTTCGGGCCATGATCCTGGGGTCCTGGGATTGAACCTCACTTAGAGCCCCATGCCTGGCTCCCTGCTCGCTAGGGAATCTGCTTTCTCCATTTGCCTCTCCGTCTGCCTGTACTCGTTCTTCCTCTCTGAGGTAAATGAATAAAATCTTTAAAAAATTGTTTAAGGTGGTCATTGCCCCAAAAGAGCTACTTAATATCATCATTAAATGTGTAATCGTCTCAGTAATATATCGAGATGTTATGGGGTCAGTCAACATTTGCTGAGCACTGGATCTGAATTTATGATCAAGTAAAGTGGAATTACTTCTAGAATTAAATAAGTGAAGTAGAAGACAAAGCTATGTAAAGGTAGATCAGGTGTCATTTAAGTGAGAAACCAGAAGAAGGTACAAACTTGCTGTTGAATGATTCAATATAGAGAATGTAGGAACTGAGTTGGGCCTGTGGAGAGAAGTTAGTAACACCGTGATAAATATGATGAAGAAGAGACGTGGCATTCCCCAGGTGGAGGTTCAAGGACAAAGGAACAAAGGTACAGAAATATGCAAAGGAGGGTTTGGGAGTCAGCAGATCAGGGTAGTTGAAGCCAGGTGTTTATGGTAGGACCACTTGGAAAACAAGCATTGGAAAGCTAGATAAGGGCCAGAATATGAAAAACTTCACCCTCTTTCTACCACCTTCCCTCCCCTTCCCACCGCACAGCTGGGGATACAATGGTGTATAGTAATGGGATAGTGGTGGTGGAGGTGGGACACATATTAGTCACTGACAGAGACTTTGTGAACAGGTGGTGAGAAGTTGCCATTAAATGTTAGCGTGTTCAGCCTAACAGGAAGTTTGAGTCCTTAAATGCAGATGAAAATAAACACTTGACTCTTGCCAGTCTCCTCTCCCTAAAACTTATATCCTTCTATATTCCTGCCTTATACAATTATATCAATAGATTATTCGAGTCATCCTAAATCTGAGCTGCCCCTTCTCTTGATTTCTTTTCTATCACTTGGTACCACCATTATTCATCCATCCAGTCACTTGGCAGGAAACCTAGACTTCTCTCACTCCTTCCCCCTCCTACCCAGTCAGCCCCTCCATACTGTTTATTCTGTCTCCTAAATAGCTCTCAACAGAATGCCTTTTAATCCACACTGTTTAGTGAACTCATATCTTCTCTCTCCTAGAAATTATAGGAGCCCTCTAACAGGTGTTACGTTCTCCAGACAACCCCATGTCTCTTTGATGTGAGAAATACTTTCTTAAAAGATAAATATAATCTGTTTAATATTGTCTGTTGTTCATATGAAGTCCAGGCTCTTTGGTCTGGCATTCATGGTGTGATTCTTGCCTATCTCTCTAGGCTTATTCCTTGAGAGAGGTTCAAGGATCAGGTCGAACAGTATATAATTCCCGAAACATGTCATGACTTTGCATATTCTGTTCCTTTTACCTGGAATATTGTACGCATATACACCCATCTATTTTCTAGATGGCCTGACACATTTCCATGCCTTTCTAGAGATCTGTCCCATTGGGAAGGCTCTTTTGATCCATCCCCTTGCAGGCAGGGTTAGGTACTTCTGTTTTGGTCGTCTCCCTTATAGCTCCTAATGTCTATTGTAATTGTACATCCATATTTATTTACGTGATGTTTGCTTGAGGTCAGCACTTACGCTTTATCTTCGTACTCCCAGTCCTTAGCCCAAGACCTTTCAAATAAACTTTTAGAAAGAAAACTTCTGGGGGGGCGCCTGGCGTGGGGGGGTCAGTTGATTGAGCAGCTGCCTTCTGCTCGGGTCATGATCCCAGAATCCTGGGATTGAGTCCTACATCGGGCTTCCTGCTTGGCGGGGAGTCTGCTTCTCCCTCTGCCACTCCCCCTGTCTTGTGCTTTCTTGCTCGCTCTCTCTCTCTCTCCAATAAATAAATAAAATTTATTTTATTTATCATAAAAAACATAAGCTATACAAAAGATCATAAAAAACATCAAGCTATACAAAAGCAGAAAATACCATACACCAAACCTCCAAAAGCCGTCACCAAATTCAGTATTGCAAGATACTGCCACTTCATCAATCCAGTGCTGTTATTGTCGCTGAGGTAATTTAAATTAATTAAATCTCAAAGCCATTTTCTTTTACCCCTGCTACATTAGCATCTAAAGTATATGAATGCATTCTTGTATAACTACAATGGGAATTATCACACCTAACAAAATTGGCAATAATTGTGTGATATCTTGTAATATTTCATGTTATTCAGTTTCCTCTCATTGTTCCATGTCTTTTTAGAGTTGACTTTTTCTGACTTAAGTTCTCTGAAACTGTGTCTTTGAAGTCTGTCTTCAGAATAGGCTCTCCTCTTTTGTTGCTCCTGCTGTTTTTTGTTTTGTTTTGTTTTTTTTCCATGCCTTTAACCAGTTGGGTCAGTTGTCCTATAGGATCTTTCATAATCGGGATATTTTTCTGTTTTCTCATGTTGTCTTTTAACTTTGCCTCTCACCCTCTGTTTCCTGTTAATTTGAAATCTGGACTGAAAGCTTGATTAGATTCGGTTTCGAGTTATTTTTAGTACATAGACATTTTCCTCGTCCTTTTTTATGGCTGTATCGATGGGTTAGATTCTCAGAAGTGAGATTACTGGGTCAAAGGATAAATGCATGTGTAATATTTCCAGACATTGTTAAATTCCTGTCCCTGAGAGTTGTTGGATTCTTGCATTCCCACAATTTTTGAGAGTGTCCATTCCCTCATAGTCTTGTCAATAAATACTATGTTGCCTAACTTGGTTATTTGCCAATCTGTTATATGAAATATAATGTTTGTTTTCTCTTTTTATGAGTAATTTCTTCTGTTAATGCCTGTTCCTTGTCCAGTTTTTTTTCTTTGGTTTTGCTTTTTTCCTGTTGATTTTTGGGAGCTCCTTAAACAATTAGAGAAGTAACTATTGTTTGGGGTAAAATTTCAGGTGTTTGTCATCTGATTTTGCCTATGGTGTTTTTGTAACGTGTAAAAGGTGTGTGTGTGTGTGTGTGTGTGTGTGTGTGTGTGTGTGTGTGTTTGAATTACCAGTTCCAGATACAGAGTCATAATTACAAATGTTCCATTGGTTTGTGAATCTGTTCATATGCCAACACAACTCCTAATTATAGAAATATATTTTACTATATGGTAGGGGCTGCATCCCTCCTAAATTGTGCTTTTCCTACAGGGTTTTCTTGATTGTTTGTATGTACTTCATCGATTGAAAGTTTATTTTACAAATGAGCACTTCCATAGAAGTTCTATGACCTTGTAGTAATGAGAAAACCAAAACATCATAATTGTTCTAAGAGCTTCTTGATACTTTGTCTTACTGTGAAGGTGAAATGTAGCAATCTTTTGCAAATGACTGAAACCATTTATAAGGCTACCTAACTCTCTTTTAATTAGGTAACCTTATAAATGGTTTCAGTCATTTGCAAAAAGACTTATCTTTTAAGTCTCTTTCAAAATAGAGACTGTGCACAGAGCCCTGCAGGCAAAGCAGATGTGTGACTGAGTTGTGAGCCACACTAGTCATTTTATTGAACACCATTTGCACGTGAAAAATGACTGATGGTTACTCAGACTTGGTTATCTGGCAGTTTCGATAACTAAGTCACAAAAACTAACCAAGTGAGCCTGCCACTTTGAGGAAAACAACTGACAGAACTTATTGCTCATGATAAAATGTGAGCTTTCATGAGAAAAGAATTTTTGAAAACTGCTATCCTCTACCATGAGCTTGACCACTTCTCCATACTTACAGATGCCTCTGATGTGATGAGTGGTGGTATTAACAAATTTTATTTTTAATATTATAGGTATCACTATTTTAAAAACTTGCAAAGCTCAAGGAGCCAATACTTTCTAAATGACCAGTGGTTAACATTACAAAATCATATGTGGGTAAATGATCCCTTTATTACAAAATAAGCCAATGGATTTTAATGCAGCACAGTAAGAAACTTATTAATAAGGCTTCAGATTGTACATTGCAACAAACTTATAAAAGCTACCATTTGTCCAGTTTTAGTGTAGTATCAAAGAATGTGCAAAATGGTGTGCAAAGGCTATTAAAATAGACCTCTTCCAATTACATCTTTGTGAAGGCCAGACTTCATTCATGTTGTACAATCACTACAACAGATAGCAACATTTTGAATGCAGAAGCAAATATAAGACTCCAGTTCTTTTTAATTAAGCCAGATATTTGCTCAAATGTAAAATAATGCTCCTTTTCTCAAAGATTTTTTGCTGCTGTCTAATTTTCCAAAAAATTCACTTGTGTTAACATGTAATAGATTTATTACTTCTGTTTTTAGTTTTAAATGAATAAATACTTCAAAATGTTCTTTGGTTTAATTTCTTACATGGTAACTATTGATAGATATTACTTACATAAAAGCTTTTGGAGTCAATAATTTTTAGTATAAAGAGGTCCTGATATCAAAAAGTTTGTGAACCATCCACTGAAATGAGCATAACGGGTGCCTGGGTGGCTCAGTCAGTTGAGCGTTGGGACCCTTGATTTCAGCTCAGGTCATGATCTCAGGGTTGGGGAGTCTGCTTGAGATTTTCCCTCTCCCTCCCTCCCCCCATTCATCTTGTGCTCTCATCTCTCTTTCTAAACTAAATAAATAAATCTTTAATAAAAAAAAATGAGCATAACAACTCATGGTTTTAATTGTAATTTCAATAGGCTTTAAATTTACCTATGCTCATTAAAGCACAGTTTTGTAGTTCTCTGTTTGTAGACTTAGGGGTTGACACCGTAGATCAGAAATGAAGTTAATGAGAATTAACTATTAGATTATGATTATTATTTTATTATTCAGATCAGACTTTCTATTCCAGGCAAGACTTAAAACACGACTGTTCTTTCCAAAACGAAACAAAAACTTCTGTTTTTCTTTTAAATTTCATTACAACTAAAGTTGAATGTAATTCAGTGTAAAATCGAACACACTTTAATATGCTCAGCTGTTGTGTTCCTGGGAGGCTGTGAAAGGTACTTTCTCAATTTAAATTAGACCGTAAGTTTCTTGTTATTTTTTTTTACTACTCAGTGTGTAAAGAAGTATTGGTTTTCAGGTGGTTAAAATGCTGATGTTTTGTAAATCTACAAATCAATTGTATTTGATGTTTTTCTCCTGATTCCTCTAAGGTAAGCAAGTGATCTGTATTTTGTTAATCATCCTGTTTTGAAAGATCTGGAAACTGTGCCGGTATCCTGTGTTGCATTAGAATAACCTAAAGGCCTTTTGATTTTGTTACAACCTAGGTGGTAGATGCTGAGTTTAGAAGACTGATTTAAAACTGTGTTTCCCTGGGATACCCAGGTGGCACAATCGGTTAAGCATCTGATTCTTGGTTTTGGGTCAAGTCATGACCTCAGGGCTCAGTGCTCAGACTCTCTCTTCCCCTCCCCCTCTCCCGCTGCCCCTTCCCCTTGCATGCTCTGTCTCTCAAATAAATAAGTAAATCTTTTAAAAAATGAAACTGTTTCCTTCATATACCAAGGAAACTACATTCATAGCATTTTGTTTGTTTGTTTCTTCAAAAGTCTTACTTTCTCAAACTCCCAATTTTAATTTCCTTTAATTAGGACCTAATTTTAATAGTAAAACTTAACTAAAATCAAGGAGAGTTTTTATTACACAATACAAAACTTGAAACATTGTTTGTAGAGAAGTAAAGCCCTTCTTAGTACTTTTGTGGGACTTGAGGAGAGATCCTGTAATTGGTAGCAGGAAAGTATATTGTCTATATGTTAATAGAGAAGTACAGAGTTAGGTAGTTATTATGGACTCCCATTATCTCAGATACAAAGAGTAATAGTCCTCTCCTCGTTGTCTTGGGCTTGAGCCCAAAATTTTAATAACATGTTTAGCAAGTGTATTTCTTAGTTCCGCATCTCTTAAAAAAAAAAAAAAAAAAGTGCTCAACACTGAAAAGCTTATAGAGGAGCGTTTGTTGTTCCGGATTATTAGTGTCACAGCATGTAATAATATTATTACTGATTTCTAGAAAATATTTCAAATTATGGGAAATTTCAGATATTATTTGTTTTATCAATATAAGAAAATAAACAGGAAAAAGTGTCACATAGGGAACCCAGGGGGTGCAGGGAAAGTAATGGATTGATGTCCAGGACTGTTTATGAGTTTGACTTACTGTTGTTTCTCACTAAGAAGACAGACAATGGCCTCAAGTGCACAGGATACTTTTGCCCTGAAGCAAAAGTCTGTACCAGACTCCTGTCCCCCATTGTTTTCATGCTGCTGTGCTATCACACTACAGATACTGTATCAGAAATTGATCTTGCTCTTTAAGGAGCTTATTTATTATTTGAAAGGAGTGAAAAGATAACGGTATATGTTAATAGTTATAAAAGAGAGAAACACAATTGTGAATCTTAAGAATAGGTTTGAATTCAAAGCAGGTCTGGGGAATTGGTAGCAGTGGAGGGGAGACCAAAGGAGATGATACTTGAGCCAGGTCTTAAAGGGGGAATGGATAGAATTTCAATAGACATCAAAAAGGCAAGGCAGAGTCTCAGGAAGCTCTGGTTAAATATATCTAAGTTCCACAGAATACAGAAAAGACCTGTCGTATTAGAACTACCGATTTTTAGGGGCACCTGGGTGGCTCAGTCAGCTAAGCGTCTGCCTCTGGCTCAGGTCATGATCTCAGGCTCAGGGATCGAGTCCCGGGGTGGACTCCCGCAGCTAGCAGTGGGAGGAAGGCCCTCTCCTTCTGCCCCTCCTGACCCCCCAGCTCTCTTTCTCTCTCTCTGTCTCAAATAAATAAGTAAAATCTTTTAAAAGAACTACCAACTTTTAATTTATAGGTGAAACTAACTTGATAGATTTATGCTACTTTGTGGCATTACATGGAAAGTGGAAAAGGATGTGTGTTCTTTACTGCTTGCCTCTGGATGGCCTTGGACACGAACATGATTTTAGATTTACTTCCAGTTTAAAGGATTAGCTTATAGTATGATGCTACTCAAGTAATTTAAGACTGTCCCAGCCCCATATTTTATTTTATTTTATTTTATTTTATTTTATTTTATGAGAGAGAGATTGAGAATCCTAAGTAGGCTTCACACCGAATGTGGAGCCCGATGACGTGGGGCTCAATCTTAAAACCCTGAGATCATGACCTGAGCAGAAATCAAGAGTTGGATGCTTAGCTGGCTGAGCCACCCAGACGCCTCTCCCATATTTGCTTTTAATATTACTACCTTTATAAGTTGGTGTCAGTCTGTGGTTGTACAGGGTGCTAGTGGTCCTTTTGTTTTTACAAGTTTGCTATTTCATAGTCTGTATAAAAATAGAAAAACTTGCCTGCACTTTGCATGGAGTTCACCATGTGTTCTAATGAATAAAATTTAAGAGATTTTTGTTACTAGCCAAGGGAAAGCTCATTTAAAAATTCAGCTATATTGCAGTGCAAGTTTAACTCATTAGCTCCCCTTTGCTATATGGATATACGTGTTTAATTATTTTATTGATGGGATGAGGCCCATTCATCTTTGTGTACTTGAATGATGCTGCTACAGCAACTATTATTACTGATTTCTGCTCAATAATAGTCCTACTTAGTAGGTGAATTAATGTATCTTTAGGCCCACTGTTGGTAAAACACATTTACCAAATGGTTCCTACAAAACGGCACACCAAGGTTTTTTGTTTTTTTTTTTTAATGAGAGTTGCTTAATCATGATGCCTCATTTCTTGGAACTAATTTTTTGAAAAATAAAATAGAAAAAAAAATTCTGTTATTCAAATGATCATTACGTAAAACTTTAAAAAATGGACCAGATGTTTATCTCACACTGTAGTCTGTATTAAGTTGAAATGCTCAAAGATGGACAAGACACTATGCAGGACCACCAGGAGCTGACGGCTTAGCAGGGGAGTGAGAAGGTAAAGAAATCGCTAAAGTACACTGCATGGGGGCACCTGGGTTGTTCAGTTGGTTAAGCATCTGGCTTTGTCTCAGGTCATGGTCTCAGGGTCCTGGGATCAAGCCCCATGTTGGGCTCCCTGCCCAGAGAGTAGCCTGCGTCTCCCTTTCCCTTCACCCCTCCCCGCCAAAAAATAAATAAAATCTTTACAAAAAAATACACTGGATAAGTGCATTGCTTTTAGTGGAAGATTTTGAGATTTCAAGGTAAAATTTCAGGCAGTATGTGTTCGTAAGGAATCGCTGAAATTCAAAGTTAGCAAGGTCTTTGCATGTTCTTCCAGTGACTCTGGCCGGGTTCGAGCTGTTGTTGCTAGAGGGACTTGGTAGGCTTCATTTTACTACGTGTGTTAAAAAGAGTCCACTTCCGGTCTCAGGCCCTGGAAATGAGGCAGGGTCTCCCACCTGTGAAGGGGAATTTTGAGCGCTCTTTGGAGTATCAGTGCATCTCTGCCACGCGCTATGATGCCTGGCAGGGCTCCTGATGTCAGTGGTTCTTTGCACACCCTAGCTCCAAGTCATAGGAGAGATTTTGGCAGGATTTGAAAGGTTCCCATCGTTGGTGCTATTGCCATTTTCCGCTACCAGATCTTTTCTCACAAAATGACCTTGGATCTCAGTTATTATATCATGCAGGTCAACACATATCTTAATCTAGTGTAGGAGAAGTCACAACTTTGTTAAATTGTCTTTTAGGCCATTTAGGTGGTGGGAACACAACGTATATTCCAGATCATTACAGAAATTTAAATTTGAGTTTACTGTAAAATTACCAGTCTGTTATAATTAATCTTAGAGCCTGTTCTTTTCTCCTTTAGGTAGTGATAAGAGTTTTTAATCTCCTTATTCCTTTCCATTTGCCCTTTTCCTCTGAAATATGCAATGTCATCAATTTCTCTAAACCCAGGCCTTATCCCTGAAATTGTCTGCCAAGGAACAAAAAGATGGCATCAGCATTACCTAACAGCATGTCCATCTCTGCCCTTCCTGCGGTAGTTTGTGCCAAAGTCAAACACCTGTAAAGAGTAGAAGGAGACTCAACAACTGAAATGTACTGTTCATATTGATCATTGCAGTTGGCTTTCTTATAGTCACAATTAAAATTTTTGCTTGGGCCATGTGTTTCATAGGCAGGATGCTTTGTCATTGTTGTATGTTAAAAAAATGAGTGTTGAAGGTATTAAATTGCCTTCTTGGGATTTCCTTCCTTACTTATTTATTATTTTGTTTTAAATAAGTTCCACACCCAATGTGGGGCTTGAACTTGCAACCCTGAGATTAAGAGTCACATGGTCTACCAACTGAGCCAGCCATGCGCCCCCTCAGGCTATCTTTAAAAGCTATGGGATCAGTGTGCACTCTGGAGTCAGATTTCTGTTTTGCCATAATTTTTACATAATTTTTATATGGAGTCAGATTTCTGTTTTGCCATAAATTTTATATAATCAGTGTGCACTCTGGAGTCAGATTCCTGTTTTGCCATAATTTTTATATGAAGATTTTAAAAACCTCTCAAGTGTCTCTGTGTAAAGTTAATGATACATATTACTCAATATTTTCTCTCCTAAAGAGATAAATTCATACGTACTTTTTACATTTTAATAAATGGGATGTGCGTGTGTTTTGCTTTCCTGTGATAAACTGGTGAGATAAGTGAAAATGAAATTTAATAATTTTAAAGTATTTAGGAGCAGGAACTTGTAGCACTTAATTCTGCAGGATAATCAGCTTTTTAGGGCCACATATTTTGTTGATTACCTCTAAAAACTCATAATTTTAAGAATTCCTGACTTCCAAGTATCTGAAATTGATTTATATAAAGTTATCTGGCAAATTGCTTAGCTGTTACATGTCAAAAGAAGCCATTTTCTAAATGTAATTAATCTTCATCCTTACAGTGTTTTGTTTTCTAGCAGATAATGACTTAATAGGCATAATCTCCACTGATGAATCTCACACATAACTTCTTTCAGCTATAATAACATACCTGAAAAATGAAACTTTCCTCATGGTAGCATTCTTGACCTTACAACCCTTGTAGGACAATCTTAGAACACATAGAACTGACAGAGTCTCGGTTCCTATTTTATACCTAGTTTTCTTGATTGAAATTATGGAATTTTATGGAAAAAATTTAAACAAATCCTGTGACTACTGTCTAAGACATTTGAAAACAAAGCCTACTTACATTTACTATTGTTTAAAGTTTCTTAAAATTCTCTGTGCCCTTTTATTTTTTAACACGAAAGTCAGCATTTTAGAGATGCTCTTTTTACATAGTGATTTGAACATTATCATCAAATTGAGATTCCGAAGAATGGTATCTTCCAACTTTAGTGCCATTGTAGTTGTTGGTTTTCCAGTTTTAATATGCAAATCAATTTTTATTTTATTTCTATAGTTACTTGTTTAAAAAAGAGTTATTTATTTATTAGAGAGAAAAAGCACGAGTGGTGGGCCCCAGGGAGGGGCAGAGAGAAGGGGAGAGTCTCAAGCAGGCTCCCTGCTGAGCATGGAGCCCAACATGGGCCTCAATCCCTGGACCCCGTGATCATGACCTGAGCAAAAATCAAGAGTTAACTGCTTAACTGACTGAACCACCCGTACCCCTAAAGTTACTTTAATACATGTTTATTATGTTTTTGTTCATTCCTCAGATTTTAACCATTTTGTATCTTTGCATCATCCCAGCTGCCAAAATCAGGACTAAGTGATGCTATGGAGCAATGCTGTACCACAGACACTTTGGCGATGATTAGAAAAATCCTAGATTTGCATTGTGCAAATCTCAGTAGCCACCTGTGACTGTTGTACACCCTCAAAGGTCAGGAATGCAATTTGGGTGCTGCATTTTTTAACTTTATTTAAAGTTAACTTAAATGGAAATAGCCACATGTGACTATTGTAATAGATAATGCAGCTAAAAAACTCGAGAGCTAGCTTTGGGAATTTAGATTTTTTTTTAACTTTTTTTTTTTTTTTTTTTTTTTTTAAGTAATCTCTGCACCGTACGTGGGGCTTTTTCTCACAACCCCGAGATCAAGAGTCACATGCTCCACCAACTGAGCCAGCCAGGCACCCTGGGATTTTAGACTTTCACAGAAACAAAACAAGGCCATTGTACAAGAATCGCTGGTGTGATCAAAGCCATTTGCTTCTGCAGAATAAGATATCAGCTTTATACTTAAAAAGAGGAAAATATGGCGGTGTTATTCCTCAAAATTAGTGCGACTGCAGGTGACTTTCACTTCTAGAACAACCCTTGAGTTCTATTAGGGCAGCGTCTGTTGAGAAAATATAGCTATTCTTATTTGGGGTGTTTGGTCTTGTTTTACATCAGGGGAAATTGGCAGAAAGAAAACTAAAACTAAGACCTCATTTTGAATTATGCATTGCATTTTTTATGTGTTATCTTCTCAAAGCCTCCCCACAAGAGGGAAAGCTAAGACGCTGAATTGATATGATTCTCAGTTGTGAGGGGAAACTGTTTCTCAATTCTTATGGCTGAGGAGGGTCTGTGGAGAGGATGACTTAAAGATTGAGTGGGGAAAAGGCAGTTAACAGGGTTTGGCAACTGCTGGAACGCAGGCTCCTGGGATGAGAAGTCAAAGCTAACTCTCCATTGGAACCAAGGCTACTGCTACGTGTGGTGACTTTACAACTCAATCAGGAAAGTGAGAAGGAACAGTGGGTTTGATGTAGAAGATTTTTTTTTTAAGATTTCATTTATTTATTTGAGAGAGTGTACAACTGGGGCGAGGGGCAGAGGGAGAAGGAGAAGCAGGACCCTCCTGTTCCCTCCCCCCACTGCTCAGCAGGAAGCCCCACTTGTGGCTTGATCCCAGGACCCTGAGATGATGACCTGAGCTGAAGTCAGACGTCCCAGAAGAATGGTTTCAAACGTGTTGATTTTAAGGTGCAAAAATTACAAACAGATGAACTCAACGGCAGCTCAGAATGCCCCACAGCCAGACTGCAGGGCCAGGAAGAGCTAGCTCTGAGCTAGAGAACAGGATTCAGGAGTCAGTTGCCTGGCTTGCCCATTTTCAGTTCACATGCCCTTTTTTCCCTGCTCTCCACCCCCTACCGCCCACCTCCCGCTACAGGGAGTGTCACACAACTCAGTAATTCGGTTTTATGGAAAGAAGATGTAAACCCTAGAAAAGAATGCTGACTTGAGAGAATGAATAGTAATGAAAGAAATGTCAGGGATGTCCAGGGAAAGTGTACGAGCGGTCAAGGACTCCGTAGGATGGGTGCTCCAGTGTGAGAGAGGCAACCAAGAGTGGAGTTGCACAGGAGACAGATCTGAATGGTGCGAGGAAGCAAGAAGGCTGGGGCTTATGTAAGGAGCATCTCAGCTGGGATCTGAAGAGTGTGCTGACATAAAAAGCACCAAGTAGTGGTTGCCAAGGGCTGGGGGGTGAGGGAAATGTGGAGTTGTTGTTCAATGGGTATAAGGTTTCAGTTACGCAAGATAAGAAAGTCCTAGACATCTGTTGTCCAACACTGTCCTTACAGTGAGCAATTCTGTGCTGTACATTTGATTTGTCAACATGGCAGATCTCATGGTATGTGTTTTTTTACCATAATTTTGTAAAAGGGAGAGAAAGGTTTTCTTTTTCTGGAGACTGTTCTAAGAGCAGAAATTGAGACAGGGATTCTTGGAACTGGCTGATTGTTTGTTTGTTTGTTTGTTTTTCCTGAATTACCCTTATTTGGATTCACTCTTAATTTGGTTGAGGGCATTTCTGCAATGACATTAAAATGCTTGGTTATGGGATTGAGTAGTTGTGATCATCAAATCAATAACTCTGCAGAGAAATCATTTATCATTTCAAAAAGCCATTAAAATGCCAAAGATGTGTTTTGAGTTTGTTTTTTGTTTTTTTTTTTTTAATTTAAATGAAGACTCTAGAGCAGTGCTATTTGGTAGAACTTTCTGCATCGCTGCAGGGGAATGTCGGCACTGTCCTTTATGTTGTTAGCCATGGATGTATGTGGTGGTTGAGCACATGAAATGTGACTAGCATGGTTGAGGAGCTGTACCTTTAGCTTTAATTTTAATTAATTTAAATGTCATCCCATGTGACTGATGGCTACTGTACAAGGCAACATAGGCCTAGAGACTTCAGAAAAGTTAATCAGGTAGCAACTTGGTCCTGGGCATTTTGGATTTGAAATAAAAGCTGAGGAAAGAAGAAAATAAATACAATTTTAAAAAGAATAAAAATTTAAAAAGCTGAGGAAAGGTGTCACAGGGTATTACAGGAGACCAGAGCTTCAGCTTAGGGTTTGAAGATGAATCTTTGGGATATGGTGCCATCCTCTTTCTTTTGGGTTTGACCTTATCAACTTTCAAAACATAGAGACAGAAAGTAGGTGGGCTGAGGGGTGTGGTACTTAGAAAAAGGAGTTCACAGTAGAATTTATGAGCTGCCATGATCATTTTTTCAATTTTGCTTTTCATCTTCTTATAAATATACAAAGCAGCTAACTGAGACGGTACTAAAATCCTCACCAGAAAAGGTGCTCCTTTTATAGAAGCAGGAACTAAGCTGATCATTTCAGTAGTGGTGCCATTTAAAAAACGTAACCGAAGAAGGATACATGATGGCAAAACTTACAAATGATGTTAGTTTTCAAGGGCACCAGGGTGGCTCCGTTGGTTAAGCATCTGGTTCTTGGTTTCCACTCAGGTCATGATCTCAGGGTCATGAGATCGAGCCCCACCCCAGGCTCCATGCTCACTGCAGATTTTGCTTGTCCCTCTCTCTCTGCCCCTCCCCATGCTCGCACGCTCTCTCTCTCTCAAATAAATAAAAATCTTTTTTTTAAAAATGATGTTAGTTTTCCCTTCCCTTCAGTGTTTAAGTAGCTCTCTTAGGTCAGCCCACATCATCTCTCCCCGGGGCTATTGCAGTAACTGCCCAACTGGGGAGTTTCTGTTAGTTGGTTTGTTTGTGTTAGTCCCAGGCTCAAGGGCTACATCACCCCCAGACTGTATTATTTAAAAAAAAAACTATTATTTAAAATATTGTATTATTATTAATTATATTACACATCTCAATGTAAGAAATTTTACCTCAGATATCATGAAAATTTTCAATCACATTTTTGGATGCTGTTTTTCACTTTTGAAGTGAATTAGTTAAGTGAGTGTTTTCTCAGCTAATGAACCATAACCATTTTATTACCATAAAATTGGTAAAAGATTTTTGTTAGCACCTTTGCGGTTTGCAACAAGAACTTTAAGGCTATTTGACCTAACGCTCAGGAAATCCACATCGGGGATTCTTCTAAAGAACCTATCCTGAATACCACAGTCTGCCCTCAAATCTCTTTATACAAAGATCCTCATCATAGCGTTATTCATAATAGTGAAAACTGGACATAACTTCAATGTTCAACGAAAGGGGGATGACTGAGCAAGTGGTAATTGTTAAAATGATCTCTTCCTTCATCACCGTGGGTATGCATCTGCTCTGGGCTCTGTCATATGCCGCGTGGTTGGCTGTAGGCATTTCTGTCAGGTTAATCCTTATTTGTGTCTGGCACGTTGTAGATTCTCAATGTTTGCTGACTAAATGAGCAAACGAATGTTGACACAAATGAAATTGAGTCTCTGTTGCTTCTTATCAGTTGGTCAAACGAAGAGATGTTATGTTCTTTGAAGTGCAGCAGTGGACACTTCCATTTGTTATGAAGACTTATTTCAGATTTGAACATCTTCTGTTCCAGAAAATATTATGGTAGGCAGAATAACAATTTCAAGCATGTAATGGTAAAGTCGGTTGATAAATGTCTCAAAGCTGATTTTTACAAACAAATCATATTAGTAATCATTCTTTGTCTCCCAAAGTCCCTTCATACGCTTTTGGTTTTTCTCTCCATGTCTTTTCTCTGAATTTTATGTATTTTTTATAAATATAAACAAAAACCCCCACTTACCTTCCCATTGGCATTTTTTCTCCTCAAACCTGTGGTAGGTCCTCACAATCAGTTTCTCTTAACTGCTCTATTCATTTGAAATGATTCGTCATCAAGGAAATTGCTTTTCACATAGGACTGCATTAGGCTGTATTACAGAGAGTATTTGAAATGTTGTTTCCTATAACTCACAGCAGCTAGCAGAGGGAAGAAATCTGTTATTTTCTTTTAAATTATTTTTCTGGGTAAAACTAGATTTGGGTTGATGTAGACAGGAAATGCCGATATTAGAATTTCTAAATCACTCCTTTTTACATGGAGTCTTCTAGTATTTTTGACCAGTAGGTTAAGATATATTTGTCATCACTTTATAAATACAACCTAAATGCCTGGTCCTTTCTGAAACCTGAGCCGGTTTAGGTTATCATTACTCAATATATTTATTCCGATAGAATTCTGAAAATTGAAGGAGGTTGTGTGCCATGCTCATCAGAGCAGGGACCCTCCCTCTTTTGCTTGCTCTCTATCCTCTGAGTCTGTCACAGTACCTGATCAGATTCTCAAAAAAATCACTCAACGCCTGGCTGTCTCCTTTTGTCCGTTGGTTTTGTAACTGCTGTTCATTGAAGTAAGGGGTTGGGGGTTGCCTGGGTGGCTCAGTCATTAAGCATACATATACGCGTTTGGCTCAGGTCATGATCCCAGGGTCCTGGGAACTAAAAGCCCCACATGAGGCTCCCTGCTCAGCGGGAAGCCTGCTTCTCCCTCTCCTACTCCCCCAGCTTGTGTTCCCTCTCTGGCTGTGTCTCTGTCAAATAAATAAATAAAAATCTTAAAAAAATAAAAGCAATGGATTAGAATAACTATTTTGTGTTTGGTAGGCTCTTTGATTTTAAGGAACAAAAAAGACTCCAGTTACCTCATGGAGAGAGAAAGAGGACAGGATGGAAGGGAGGAAAAGACACAGGAGAGCCCATGATTAGACTTGACTTCGCTGGTCACCCTATAGAAACGCTAGTGCTTTTCCCCTTAGCACCAGACATGTGTTAATGCATCTTTATTGTGTTCTCTGCCTCTTTTTCTGAGTGCTATGTTGTTGCTCTTCTTGTTGTCAGGGTCCATTACTTGCATATACCTCCAGTAACTCTAGAATCTTAACCCATCCAACAAATTGCCCTGTTGTGTTTGGGCAGAACTTCTACATCAAAGCACCCATAGGCGGCAGATCTCTTTCTATGCTGATTCGTCTGATCTGCTCTGGACAAGAGACAAGGTCACATGAAACAGATATTGCCAACATTGGATAAGGAACCATTTACAGTCACTTCCTCGGTGTGGAAGTTGCCTGAGGAGGGCTTGGTGGCACCTGAAGCTTAATGCACTCTTTTCCAGGAGACTCTGTTCTCATGTTCTTCAGTTTCCCACACAGTCTTTATAATCTTTGCAAACCATGGCTGAGTCCCTATTTTGTTTTTATTGAAGTTTAATTGGCATACATTATACTAGTTTCAGGTGTACCACATAATGATTCGACATTTGTATACACTCCAAAATGATCACCCCCTTAAGCCGAGTTACCATCTGTTACCCCACACAGTGACACATTTTTTGGTCTTGTGATGAAAACCTTTAAGATTTACTTTCTTAGTAAGTTTCAGATTTGCTATGCAATATTATTGACTGTAGTCACCACACTGTATATCACATCCCTGTGACTTGCTGATTTTATAACTGGAAGTTAGTACCTCTTTAACCCCTTCACCAGTCTGCCCACCTCTACACCCTTCCCCCTCTGGCAACCACCAACCTATTTTCCCTATCTGGAGGTTTGGTTTAGTTTTGTGTGTTCGTTCATCTGTTTCATCATTTGGATTCCATATGTAAGTGAAATCACTCCATATTTATCTTTCTCTAACTTACATCACTTAGACTAATACCCTCAAGGTCTGTCTGTGTTGTCGCAAATGGAAGGATTTCTTTGTCTTTTATGGCTGAGGGGTAATCCATTGTATATGTACAGTATACCACATCTTCTTTATCCATTCACTCATTCATGAATAGATTATTTCCATACCTTGATTATTGTAAATAATGCTGCAATAAACACAGAGGTGTATATATTTTTTTCTAATTAGTGTTTTCATTTTCTTCATATAAACACCCAGAAGTAGAATGGTTGGATCATAGGGTAGTTCTGTTTTTAATTTTTTGAGGACCCTCCATCCTATCTTCCACTGTGGCTGCCCCAGTTTGTATTCCCTATAGCAGGGCACTGGGGTTCCCTTTTCTCCACATCATCATCAACACTTGTTGTTTCTAGCATTTTTGAGTTTAGCCATTCTGACAGGTGTGAGGTGATATCTCGTTGTTGTTTTGATTTGCATTTCCCTGATGATGAGTGAGGTTGAGCATCTCGTCATGTATCCACTGGTCGTCTGAATGTCTTCTCTGGAAAAATGTCTATTCTGGTCCTCTGCCCATTTTTTAAATTGAACTTTTGCTTTTGCTTTTGAATTATATGAGTCTGTTATGTATTTTGGATATTAACCTTTTATCAGGTACATGATTTACAAATATCTTCTCCCATTCAGTAGATTGCCTTATTATTTTGTTGATGGTTTCCTTCGCTGTGCAGAAGCTTTTTAGTCTGATGTAGTCCCACCTGTTTATTTTTGCTTTTGTTGCCTTTGCCTTTGGAGTCGGATCCAAAAAAAATAACGCTAAGAGCAATGTCAAGGAGCTCACCGCCAATGTTTTCTTTTAGGAGTTATATGGTTTTTGGTCTTACATCCAAGTCTTTAATCCATTTTGAGCCAATTTTTGTGTATGGTGTAAGCATAGTCCATGTTTTTATGTTACAGTTTTAAAGGGCTTCTTTTTTAGAACTTCAGAATATTGCTTACAGTATAGAAAATTAAGTAGCCATGTCTCCTCTCTCTCTCCTCCTGGCTAAGAAGGACTTTAGAGCCCTGAGAGCCTCTCTCTGACTATTCCAGCTTTCCAACATGCCTGCAGAGAAGGAAGTTATTACCTAATTGGAATGTTTGCAGCTTTATAGATATCACACTTAAATGGGGTTACCAAAATATTTTTTAATTTAAAAAAATTAACAAAAAAAATAAAAACTTCAAATAAATCAAAACTTAGAATACCACTGACAATCTCCCAGTTAGTCCTCAATAGAATAGCAAGTGGGCCAATATGGATTGCTAAGTTCTCCATTTCTTACCTTAAGTTAACCTCTACTTCTCCAACTTTTACATTTTTCTTACTTAAAGCTTCAAAACTTTATATTAGATATGTCTATTCCTATTTTATTGTGGAAAAAGAACCCCACAGGTCAGGTCATTACTTTGGGGAATTGCATGGAATCCTCTGATTTCAACCTAGGAGCTTCCAGATTGAGGTCTAACAGTACAGTAGGATACTGTTAGATATGATTTTATTATGGAGATCAACAGTTTCAGTCACGTCAACTATGGGCTGAAAATCTCCAGGGCTGTAGAAGATGACTGAGGGAAATGAAATTTTGGACTGAGGTAGGCACTTGTCCCATTATCCTTTTTTTTTTTTTCTCGTTTTTATTTTTATTCCAGTTAGTTAATATACAGTGTTCAAATTAATTTCAGGTGTACAATATAGTGATTCACTAATTCTGTCCATCAGCTGGTGCTCATCCCAAGTGCTCTCCTTCATCCCCATCCCCTATCTCACCCATCCCCCCAGCTGCCTCCCCCTGGTGACCCATCAGTTTGCTCCCTACAGTTGAGAGTCTGGTTCTTGATTCATCTCTCTATCTCTCATTTTTTTTCCCTTTGCATGTTTGTTTTGTTTCTTAAATTTCACATATGAGTGAAATCATATGGCGTTTGTCTTCCTCTGAGTGACTTATTTAGCTCAGCATTATACTCTCTGACTCCATCCATGTTGTTGCAAATGGCAAGATTTCATTCTTTTTGTGGTGGAATAATATCCTGTTGTGTATATATACTATACCCTCTTTATCCACTTATGAATCAACGGACACTTGGGTGGCTTCCGTATGTTGGCTATTGTAAATTATGCTGCTATAAACATAGGGAAGCATGTATCCTTTTGCATTAGTGTTCTTGTGTTCTTTGGGTAAATAGCTAATCGTGTGATTGCTGGATCATAAGTTCAGTTTCTAACTTTTTGAGGAACTTGCCCCATTATCTTATTCACACATTAGCCCTGTGGATTTTCTGTGATCTGAGACCTGTCCCTTATTTTGATTTCATGTTCTATTTATTCAGTTTGTTTCAGTACCTCAGCAATTTATTTGCACCAATTTAACTTTAATTAGAATGTCATCATTAACACATAAAACTTTTCTTTTGAAAACAGGATAAAAGAATCAGAGTATCTCAGCCCTTGACAAGAGGACCAAGTGCCTTTATTCCAGAGAAGGAAGTAAGTTTATCTGTCTTAAAATACATTAAGTGTGATATGAAAAAATAACTGGATTGTATCAAAGAATATCTCCATTTTTAATAGGGGAGTAAACCTGTGTTTTGCTTTTTGTTCCTTATTTCTATTTCAGAGAACCACAGAGACACTTTCTTTTGAACTTCACTTAAAAGTTTATGTGTTTAGTAATCTGCCATCTTATTTTAGAGTTGGTTAAGAGTTAGAGTTCTGCAAGGTTAGAAAAAAGTGAATTTTACCATATTTGATTTCAAATATAACTTTTCTGAACAAAGCTATTAACAGTAATAAAGTTTCTTTTAAATAAAGTTTAATATTAACCCAAAGGTTTTAGGTTTTTAAATGTCCACTGTTTCATGGTGATTATAGGTTTCATAAATGTTAAGAAAATATACTTTGAGTTGAAAAAATGAGTTTCCCAACTAAACCTATTAAGCAGAATATCATTAGTAGTTACTAATTTAATGACATTAGTCGTTACTAATTTAACGACATTAGTCGTTACATTATACGTAACGTAATGACATTACATCATTAGTCGTTACTCTTTTGTTTATTTTGGTTCTAAGAAGTCTCTTGGAGAGAATGTCAATTCAGTCTGTACGGTATGTACCTTTAGTTGGGGGGGGCGGGAAGCAAGATGGTAATTTCAAGAAGGAGAGGTCGTAAAATGACAATCAAGAGAAGATTTGTGCCTTTTTGTTGGTATACATCCTTATGAAAGATCCCAGCAAAGTGCCCGACATCCTAGATTCCTAGATGCCTCTCAGATAGATACTTGAGCTAAGAAAACTTTAAGAACCACTAAACTGGGGAGTTTTTCTCTGCTGGAGGAGTTATTGCCTTATTGAATACGATTGTATATCCTGATTCACTACTGCAAAGACATTTATCTTAAAGCACCAGCATTATTCCTATATTGTTCTGAAAGCAGTCAACAGAGATACACAGAGCACCTGTTATGTGCCAGGCATTATCTTAAAAGAAGGAATGAATAAAATTCGAAAAATACATGCCAGGTCCTTGCCAGAGTCAGTAGTCCTACATCTTCATTTTGCTTTTTGAGTGACCTTACCATCTGAATGGAAAGGTTAAAGGAATGTTAACAGTCATGTTAACATGGGAAACATGTTAACAAGTTAACATTGGGAACTCCATCTCTAGCTGATCTAGATGGGACCAGTCGTTACAGAAAGGACTGTGTTTGTGCCTGTTTTCTCCTACAGCATAGGGATCTTGGTGGAGTGATTACCTCATCTACATAAAGACTTCCTGAAACATTTTTTTTCACGCTATATATTGAAGGTAAGGTGGTTTGCAGAAGCCACCGCTGTTCTCAGGACCTCTTGCATTTGTTTACGCCTTTGGCATTGCTTAAACAAAAGAGATTCTGCTGGAGAAGACAAAACAAAATTAACAAATATTCTATGTTTAATTACATGTGGTTAATCCAGAGCTTATTGTTTTTAACATCACTTGGTCCCTATAGTTGACAAAATGGGGGGAAATGAGCAAATGAAAGTGTACTTGGCTTTATAACTAGTTGAACTGAAATTGCTTTTTTTACGCCATTGTAATTAACATTTCCTCACAGTTCACACTTTCCAAACGTTCTATTTCCTTTGGGATTACGTCTTCCTCGGTCAATAGTGCCTTTGTATAATTTGTACTTATTTTTCAGAAGAGACTGTGAAGCCAGACTTAAAAAGTAAACAGTTTCTAATAACAGTATGGATCTCTGGGAAGACCAGTAGTCTGGACTTTAGGAAATCTGGATTCTAGACCAGGCTCTGCGGTTAACTAGGTGCATGAGCTCGAATTTAATTTTGAATCTGAAATAAGAAATGTATTCTTAAGTCTAGAATTCTAATTCTAAAATATCAATAAATAATGAACCAGTCCTAGAAATATTCATCTCATGTCCATTAATTCCCACAGAGCCGGGTCCTTCTACAAGGTGCTAATAAGCTCTTAACACCTTCAGACCCAATTCTTGGTGTGATGCCCAAGCTGTCACTGTGTATAAAGCTACATATAATAATCTATTTTTGAGAAAGCTCTTTTGAGTCCCTGGGATAGAGGATGTCCATTTTCATAACCAACCTTGTTTTTAACAATTAATACAATAGGCTGAAAATAGGAATCACAGTATTCTAGTGTCCTTATTAATTTTTCAATTAACACTTTCCTACAAATTATCATGTTTTCCTTTGTCCCTAAAAAGATTTCAGAAAGCTTTTTATTTTATGTTGAACAAAAACAAGCACAAGATCAGACTGAAACTCTTGTCTTAAGACAATGTGATTAAATATCTTCGTAGGCCGTTGGGATAAAATTGTAACTGTGGGAATCGAATACCACCGCTTCCCGCTCCACCAGTTGGCGTGATAACGGCCAGGCAAGTGGGCCCTGGAAATTGTGCCTTCCGCGCCGGGCAGAGCAGATGGAAGCTGCTTTTCTCCGAGTTCAGAGCTGTGTGTTTGATGATTTGACATTTGTTGTTTAATAAATTGCGGTCCCAGAGCCAAAAACGAGCGGTGCTTTTTTCTTTCCTTTTTTTTTTTTTTTAAATTTCTGTCGCTGGTATGAGCAACTGCGTAATTTCAGGGTCTGTTCCTACCCAGAGAACATTCGCTTGCTTCCAGAGTGGCATCATGTGTGTAAACAAAAGATCCATTGCTTCCCAGTACTCATTGTGTGCTTCTCCATCACCAGGTTGTCCAAGCGAACACGGTGGATGAGCGTACGAACTTTCTTGTGGAAGAGTACTCTACTTCCGGCCGCCTGGACAACATCACGCAGGTCATGAGTTTGCATACTCAGTACCTGGAGTCTTTCCTGCGGAGCCAGTTCTATATGCTGCGCATGGATGGTCCCCTTCCTCTACCGCACAGGCACTACATCGCGATAATGGTGCGCCCGCTTCCCGGCTGCCTGTGCTCCCGCCACACCGCCCTTGCTCGTCCCTTCTCCCCGCTCCTAGTGTGTGTGTGTATTTGTGTGTAGAGCTCAGTACCCTTTTCTAGAAATAAGACTTGAAGAAGCCTGTGGTCTTTAGGATACCGCGTGTCTGGGATGCATTTGGAATGCTTTACATGCCTTAAAGGTCCAGTTTCTCCTTGAATTTTCAGTTTATTCACCTATGGTTGATGACACTAGTAGGGTCCAAGGGATTATCCCTAAGATCCCACAGGTCGTGTCTTGGCTCTTGATGCCTTGTTTTTTATTATTAATATAAAACAGGTTGGTTGTGACGTCTGATTTAGTCATTTTCTACTTGAAGAATGTTACTGGTTTGGCCAGAGGAGAGGAGAGTATCCATTAGCACCAATGGAGGAAAAATTCTTAAATGAGTCGTAACCCCACTAAATATAGTACTTGCTACAAACTAGTGAACTAGTTAATGTTGTAGTCGGGGCGGGGAGAGAATTATAAATCGGGATGAGAAAGGTAGAAAGGAACAGTGTCACAGGTGGACTATTCCTGGAGAAAAAGACAGAGGACCTGGTCCCAGTGCCCTGTGTTGGGGTGGTTTAGGAGAACAGCTGGCTGGCAGAGGTAGCTGGCAGTCAGCAGGTTCATTTTTCCCACCTTTGATTTGATTATCTTGTTTATGCTCTCATCAGAGTTTTAAACAAGAGAAGGGCAGCGCTCTGTGTTTCTTCACAGACGAACACGACTGAGACTGTAATTCCAGCTTACAGATTTGACCACAGCAAGTTCCCAGGCAGCCTTAGAATGATCATAAACTAAGAGATAAGCAAGATATGGAAAATAGAATGAAGAAACGATACTGTTTTCCTGAGAAGCAGGCCTAGGGAAAGGAGCAGTGAAAAGTCTGCATTGCAAGGATTTCCCAAACTCCCAGTGTCAAGACTGGTTTGACTGCACGGGCAGGAAGGTGTCCGCGAACTTGTCTTATCTCAGTGGGTGAAGTGCCCAGATAAGACCGAAATCGCAGTTATCTTAAAGGGGGTAAGAGGAGCACCCAAATTAGCTGTGTTCTGAATGGGTAGAATACAAGTTAGTGAGATTTTATTGAGTTTTAAATAGAACGTAGTTTATGTCACTTACCATCATGAAATGGACGTGTATGTTCTTGATATAACCAGGAAGTGCATTTGAGGATAATCCACACCCACCTCTGGCTGAGGAGGTAATTGCCTACATGGGACAGTTATTCGCTTGTACAAATATCGACTACGTGTACTGGTTCAAGAATCTATGGTGTATTGTGATAGAAGTTGGAGGAGGAGGAGGAATCTATAAGAAAAGAATTATTGGTGATTAAAATTATTTAACTCCAAATCAATTATCATTATTATTATTGGTTTAGAACTAGTAGAATGTGACACGTACCACGATTGCTATATCAACAGAGTCTTCTTGTGTTTTAGGCTGCAGCTAGACATCAATGTTCCTACCTAATAAACATGCACGTGGATGAATTTTTAAAGACAGGAGGGATTGCTGAGTGGTTGAATGGTTTGGAATATGTGCCGCAAAGACTGAAAAATCTTAATGAAATTAACAAGCTGCTCGCACACAGACCCTGGCTGATCACAAAAGAGCACATTCAGGTACTGAGTGCTGTTTGGAAATGAAAAAGAGATTTGCTCATGATTCTGGCTGAGAGTTCATTTTTCTTTTCTTTCTTTTCCTTTTTTTTTCCTTTTTCCTTTCCTTTTTTTTTTTTTTTTTTTGGTTAAGACTTAATTTTAAAATACTTGCATATTAGAAACTTACAACATAGGCTCTCAGTATATAGAAAAGATAAATGTAGAAAGTCTGTGGGTTAAATTTAAGTACCAATGGATATTCCTCTTAAGGTAATCAATAATGAGCTACCCAGGTGCCTTAGTGAGTGGCCATGAGAAAAGCTGATTTCTGTTTTCAAGCAGGAGGTAGACAAAATAAACTGCACAATGGACTCCCTGGGTTCTCACACCCGTGACCTTGAGTAAATTAACTTCTGTGGACCTCAGTAGCTCCCCCCTTTATAACATGAGGGCCCTAGATTAAATGAGTTCCAGGCTCTTTTCTAGTTCTAACATTTCATAATTTTAAGATCTGCAAATTACAGTTTTGCAAATAAAAAGCGATGTGCCAACTGGTGTGAACACTTCAGTGCCTTTAGAAGCTAGAGCTTAGATGAGAAACAGAGTTGCAATTGACTAGAATACTTGCAGATGGAAAGGGGCTTCCATCAAAGGCACACAGGGTGAGGCCTTGGCACTGTGCTTGGCACTGGGTCACTATTCAATACATAGGTATTTAAATTCCCTGCTTCTAATGAGTAGATATGAGTAGATATGTCTTTGGTTTTGGCTCCTCAGAAACCTCTCGGTTAGACTACATTTTTGTTAGTTGTTTGCCCAGTTAAACCAAACTGAGCTCTTGTCAGTCTCTCTACTCTTAGAAATTGAGTTACCTGTATGGGAATATATGAAGCATAACATTTCCCTCAGCTTTATGTTCTGACTTGATAAGATGTTACTTAGATAGAAGAACTGATCCTTATTTTTATGTCCTATGTTCATTACTTTGTGCCATGTACTTTGGTGGGTCCAAAAAGGTTGACCCTGCCCTTCAGCATACTTGGAATCTAGGGGAAGAAAGAGGGAGAGATAATGACAATAAACACAGCATAGTGGTATATGAAGGTATGAACAGAAAGAATGGGATCAGGAAGTTGCATGAAAGAGGTAACATTTGAGATAGGTCTCAAAGAGTAAGTGGGAATTTTCAAGGAGAGGCGGGTCCGGGTGGGCGGTAGGGGGGGACTTCTGAAACATTGTATGTTGGAAAAGTAACTAACGGCTTCAGGTTACTGACAGTAGGGAAGGTTATGTGAGGTGTGACGGTAGGAGATGGGAAGAATGGGGAGCATGTCCTTTTGACACAATGAGTACTGTATTAAAGAATTTATGTTTTATCCTCAGAAACCTATGTTCTTCAGAGTTATATTACCTTACTTCAGGGGACACAGAAGGCAATCCTTCAAAATGTTGGAAAATTATTTGTGTGTGTGCACCCACATGTATTCTTACCTTAATAAATTTCTCTGTATATTTTACAATATTAGTATTACAGTACATGTGTATGACTCACCTATATAAAATGTTGTACTTTTTAAGTGTTTATTTATAAATAAACATACATACTATCAGAGGTTGGAGTCCCCAACTGTTACTGTCAGAAGTATACGTGATCAAGGGGCAGTGGGTAGCTCAGTCAGTTAAGTGTCCAACTCTCGATTTTGTCTCAGGTCATGACCTCCGGGTCCTGAGATCGAGCCCCATGTAGGGCTCCACACTCAGCACAGACTCTGCTTGGGATTCTCTCTCTCCCTCTCCCTCTACCCCCCCCCCCCGCTCGTGCCCTCTCCCTCTCTCTCTCTCTCTCTAACATAAAATAAAATCTTAAAAAAAGAAAGTAGGTAGTATATGTAGTCAAAAGATTTCGGAGATGAGTATGATGAAGAATTAGGAGTCATCAGAGGTTTTTGAGCGGAGTTGTAATATGAACGTGTGTGGTGATGCAGGAGGTAAGTCACAAGTGGTACGGTCTAGAAACGGGAGTCAATCATAAAGCAATTGCAGTAGTCCACGTGAGAGATGATTTTTTTTTTTTAAGCCAAAGGAGAGATCAGACTGTATGTAAGCATTCTGCATGGAAAGAGACAGGACGTGGTAACTAGCAGAACGTGAAGATGGAGGAGAGGGGAAGGACAGGAGAGTAAGTAAGGTTTCTGCCTTCCTGACTGGGAGAAGGCATGAGCAGGACAGCACACTCTGGGCTGAAAGCAGAATACTGTTAATTCTGGGTAGTGATGTCCAGTTACTGAAGGAAATACAGGTCTGTAACTCAAGATAAAGGATAGATTAGAAACCGGATCAGATAGCTATTGGCAGTAGGCAAAGGTCAAGTTGAAGAAATGAATGATCCATCTGGGGTCGAATAGAGCCAGCCAAGCCAACATTTGGAGACAAGCAGAAAAAGTGGGCTGAGAGGAAGACGGGGAAACGTGCATCTCAGGGGAGAGAGGGTGCAAAAAAAATTTAGTGGAACTGCTGAAGTCAAGGGAGATTAATTTCAAGAAAGGAGGAAGTAAGGAAAGCATAAATCCTACAGAGACCCAATAGGATAACTACTAAAAAGAAATACTTAGATTTGGCCATTGGGAGTCATACCTGACCTTCGCAAAAGTTGTTTTCAGGAGGCTGCTTAAAAAAGAGAACAAATTATAATGAATTAAAGAAACAGAAATGAATGTGAGATGAGAAATTCGAGGTGATGAGTGCTGGCTATCTATCCTTTCATGTTTCGTACTCTTCGAAAGACTGACAAAGGCATTTTAAATTCTACCTGTTTTTTGGAAAAGGCTCTTTGGCAGTATTATGAAAAGTCCTTAAAATATGATTGCCCTCAAAATCCCATTAGGAATTAAAGATGCTATTTATAGCATAGATATAGCAAGGAATGAAGGTGCTATTTATAATAGCAAATAAACAGAAAAAAACTTAGAAGCAATTTGAATATCTAACAGTAAAAAAATGGAGAAATAGCTCTCTACATCCATTTCTATGCAGTATAAAGGCCATGCTCAGTCTAAGACATTGTAGCCTTATGAGAAAAGAACATGTCAAAATGTCAGGTTTGCAAAGCAGAGAAAATTAGAAGTGTTACTCTGATTATATAATTATGCTTATAAAAATAAAATATGGGAAAGTTACCTTAGGGTGGTAGAATCTGATTAATTTTTCCTTTTCCTTTAACTGAGCTTTTGGTAATATATTAAATTTCCTGTGTGTTGGAGGGGAGGGCAGTTAATGGAGAGTAAACCCAAAGAGGTTTCTGGTGGGGGCTTGGCTGTGAAGTGAGCAGAATTTAAAGTGTAGAAATGTAGGGAGCAGAAGAACACGCACGCACATGTGTACCAAGCTAGACAGGACACCGATGGGAAAGACTCTCTGATGTGCTGACAGATGGGATTGGCTCTTGGAGAAAGTGGGGATGAAGACATCATTGTTTTTAATGCCTTCACTTGTGATTCCATCCTTCAGTTGGAGGATCAACTGAAATAGCATACAAAAAAGTGCTTTGAAACTTTTAAAGTTCTTATTCAAAGGTGAGGTAGTAATTCTACTGCTCCTATCCTCTGCCATCAGCTCTTTCTCCATCAGGAAAGGCACCTAAAAGTTGACTTAATGAATTAGGGTTTTGTTTTGTTTTGTTTTGTTTTGTTTTTATGTGACTTTTAAGGTCAAGTCTTTACCTAAAAACCTTAAAGTGGATGGCTTTGCTAGATTATCTTTAAAGGCCCTTCTAGCTTCAGTGTTCTTTGATTCTCTGAACTATCTTATTGAAACAACACAGTATGTAAGCATGCAGAAGATCCATGGTACCTATAAGGAATTCAGAATAATCTACAACTTAATTATATTGTTAGTTTTGCCAGTTGAATATAATGTTGTTTGACCAAAGCCATATCTTTATTACATGAAACATTTTTAAAAGGAAGTTTTAAAAAGGAGTTTTAAAAGTTTAAGTTTGATTGCTATAAATGGACCTAAAAATTTGGTGGATTTTCCATGCTTTCTAAAATTGCTTTGCAGCATTCTGTGGTTTTCATTCTTACTTTGATTCACTTTCTCATTACAGAAACTTGTCAAAACTGGAGAAAATAACTGGTCTCTGCCCGAGCTGGTACACGCTGTAGTCCTACTGGCACATTATCATGCTTTGGCAAGCTTTGTTTTTGGTAGTGGCATCAATCCGGAGAGAGATCCAGAAATCTCCAATGGATTCAGGCTAATATCAGTCAACAATTTCTGTGTTTGTGATCTCGCCAACGATAACAACATAGAGAATGCATCCCTTACAGGCAACAACTTCGGGGTTAGTGTTCTGAACTTTGTTTTTCTTCACTGTTTTGCCTGAAGAGTACCTAGAAAGAGTTTGTCTGACTCAACAGGACATTGTATACTAGAACTATTTCTGTACAACTTTTACTACTGTAAAAACTTAACTTGTACATGAAGTTCTGAATTGTCTTAAAGATAAGGCTTTTAAAGCAAATAGATAGGGGTGCCTCGGTGGCTCAGTCACTTAGGCATCTGCCTTTGGCTCAGGTCGTGATCCTGCGGCCCTAAGACTGAGCTCCCTCCTCAGCAGGGAGTCTGCTTCTCCCTCTGCCCCTGCTCATGCACTCTCTCTCTCTTTTTCAAATAAATAAGTAAATAAAATCTTTGGAAAAAATAATAAAGCAAATAGATATTATGACAAATCATAAGGTCACCTTATTTTTAAAAATAAACTATAACTTAATATATACCAAATGCTCAAATTCTAGATTAAATATATCTATACTTATAAGTTTTCTAGATTTATAACTGCAGCAAAAACATCATACTCTGGAAAACGTTTGAATCTGTCATTTGATTTTCTTTGGCATTAATGGAAAACCCACTTAGGAACTTAAGGGTCCACACCTCTGTACATAGTCAGGTGGCATTTACTAGACAGGGACCTTTACCGGAATAATTCTTGGTATTACTAACACCCAACACCGTCTTACCTGGCTCCAGATTGTCGATTCCCTAAGTGAGCTAGAGGCCTTGATGGACAGAATGAAGAGACTTCGAGAAGAGAGGGAAGATGAAGAGGCATCTCAGGAAGAAATGACCACTCGTTTTGAGAAGGAGAAGAAGGAAAGTCTTTTTGTGGTCTCTGGAGACACTTTTCACTCCTTTCCACATTCAGGTGAGCTCCCCCAGCCCGCCCTGTACTGTCTGCCTTTGGGTTGTTGCATCACTGACAGACCACATTCCATGTTTTCCATACGGATCTGTAAAAGTGCCTCTACTACCATGTCCCTTTTATTTCCTCCTCCTACAGCCCCCCCGATGCTATTCCCCACCCCTTCTTTTGGTGCATCTTTGAATACACTCCAGGTCCAGTTGAGAGGGACTCCCAACCTTGTAGTCCACACTCATCCTGGATAAAACGCGATTTGAAGCCAGAGCAGTTGCCTGTAAAGCTAGACAGAGATACCTAATTTGTTCTACTTTTCTGATGTTTTTAAGTGATAAGTGAAATCCTCTTTCAATAGATAAAATTAAAAAAAAAAAAAACAACACATGCATCTCTGCCTTTTTTTGCGTGTGGGGAGTATGTGGGAGGATTGTTCTTGTGCTGCTACTTTTCCAGATTAGTTCTAAAATTACATTGTACTCGCATTTGCATTTCTTTGGAGACATCTTTGGGATTTTATAAAAATGCATTATTTAGGTCATTTTCTTATACTGAATTTGAAGGAATTCATTCTGTATTAAAAGCTAGACGTCTTTGCTCTAGTCTTAAAAAGATACTTTTTAACCCCCTAATACTCTAAGAGACTTTGAATTAGACAGTTTTTCAGTCATGACTAAAAAGATATTGAACACCACATAGTAAATATTATTAAAATAGCCCTGGGGCGCCTGAGTGGTTCAGTCAGTTGAGTATCTGACTCTTGGTTTCAGCTCAGGTCATGATCTCAGGGCCATGAGATTGAGCCCCAAGGAGTCTGCTTGAGATTCTCTCTCTCCATCTCCCTGTGTCCCTCCCTCTACTCTGTCTCTTTCTCTCTTTAAAAAAAATAAAATAAGTCTTTTAAAGAATAGCATTGACAGTAGAAAACTGAAGCCCTCCAAAGTCATCAATCTACATAACATTTTAAAAATAGAGTTCCATTGGTTTAAGAAATGTTTAGTCTTAAGGCCAATCAGTCTCATAAATTCCAAGGGTAACTGATTGGGCCATAACTTGTTTGTTAATGTTAAACATAGCATTGACCAGTAGTTCTCAGAAGTTTCGCCAGAAAGAACAAAAACCCTTTCTATCATCTCCCCTGTGGTCTTTTTTATGAAAGATTTTATCCACCACATTGACTATATTAAGTTCAAGTTTCTCAGAGCTTCTAAGCAGCAGGAAATCCCAAATAAAGAAACTTGGTGTTTTAGTTATTGCCTTAATATCCATTCTGCAGTTACTGAGTACTCTTTATGGTCTCAGCCCTGTAGTGGGTACTAAGGTTTTCAGGCTAAATAAGAGACGATTCCTGCCTTCCGGGCGCTTTCCTTGCTGGTGGGAGAGAAACAATTTCAATCCATAGCAGAGTGTGAGCAGTATATGAACCTAGAAGAGGACCCTGAATCCAGCCTCAGTGGGGAAAGACTGTGCATAAAAGGGATCCTCGAGGAAGACTTCCTCCAGTCTTAGGGACTCGAATGCAAGGGAGTCAGGCAGCGGCTGGCATTGGTGGTAAATAATCGATGGAGCCAAGGCCCCCCTGCTAAGGAAACAGGATGCCAGGCACAGGAGCGAGTGGGCATAAATCATGAAGCAGGTAATGTCATCACATAGGCCTGTTAGGTAACCAGAGGCTTTATCATGATAACCTTTCTAGCCTTAAGAAGCATGCAGCCTGTCGTATTTTGGACATTTTGAGCTAACAGGCCCGTAAAACCTGAAGTCTGGAGATGTCTAGTACACTGCTTCTTAACCTTCCATTGCATTGAGTCACTTGGGAATCTCACCGAAAGGCAGATTCTGATTCAGTCTGGTCTAGGACCTGAGAGGACACATGGCTCTCATTCCTCCACGGGGTGGCCAGGCTGCCAGTCTACAAACCACCCGCAGTAATGAGGGCCTGGCAGATGGTCTGAAGGTCAGGACAGGCTTTTAAACTCCAGAAAAAATTTTGGAAATTATCAGCATATGATTGGGCGTTAAAACCAGGATAGTTGTTTATAAAAACCATCCAGAGGGAACACCTGGGACAGAGGAAAATCATAAGCCTAGGATGAACCTTCAAGGGAAACCAAGATTATAAAATGTAAAGATTTTTATTAAGGCTAGTAATCTCTATTTGCTTTTAACCCACTGAGCCACCCAGGCACCCCTCTATTTGCTTTTAGACATTAATTTTTAAGAGCTTCTCGAACATCACTAGAGCTTGAGGGATATAAATGTTTTTTTTCCCTTAGTCGTTTTTTAATGTTGAAAATAGATTTTGTTTCCTGCTATGGTGAGTGCTGTGAAGTGTGTAAACCTGGCGATTCACAGACCTGTACCCCGGGGGCTATACATTATATGTTTATAAAAAAATAAAAAAATTATTTTAAAAACTAGATTTTGTTTCTTTAATCAAAGCTCTTCTGAGAGCTTCTTTTGTTTTGTTTTGTTTTGTTTTGTTTTCTTATTGAGTAGACTCCACACCCAGCATGGAGCCCAACGTGGGGCTTGAACTCATGACCCCAAGATGAAGCCCCGAGCTGAGATCAAGAGTTGGACACTTAACTGACTGAGCTACCCAGATGCCCCTTGAAAATATATTTTGGGCTCCCGCCTCTACCTTCTTGGATCCTTGAGCAGGGACTCCTGCTTCGTTAGTGAATTTTGACTAGCAAGTCTTAGGTTCTCGCCAAAAATTATGTTCTAGTTTTGACAGAAGAGGCTGTATCATTTGTAAATCGGACAAAGAAATAAGTCATTTCGTTGTTTACCCTTCAGCATTCCCAGTTGTACATTTACTGGTCACACAAAGGTAACAGAAAAATGATTCTGTGGAGTAGCTACATGAGTCCTTTTTATAACCTTACCATGTTTTAAAATGGAAATAGAAATGTATTTTTTTCTATAATGAATTTCTTGGTTTGACCCGTGTGATAAAGCATTCCAGATTCCGTGTGGAGATTCTAAGAATAGCTGTTCAAGCCTTTGGAAGAAAATAAATGTTTAAAATGTTCTACAGAGGTAGTATTCCATAGCTTGGTAAGAGTTAACCAGCTCTTACTCTTTTTTTGTTTTTCAAGTTAGAAGGCTGTTCCGTTACTATAATAGAGCGTTTTTTTATATTATGTTTGGGACAGCAGAATTGAGCCAATGTGCAAAATGCTATTTCCTTTGAGTCCAGACTTGGAAATATTTGTTTAGTTAGAATTAAATTGGAGGGGCGCCTGGGTGGCTCAGAGGGTTAAGCCTCTGCCTTCGGCTCAGGTCTAGCCCCGCATCGCATCGGGCTCTCTGCTCAGCAGGGAGCCTGCTTCCCCCTCTACCTCTGCCTGCCTCTCTGCCTGCTTGTGATCTCTGTCTGTCAAATAAATAAATAAAATCTAAAAAAAAAAAAAAAAAAGAATTGAAATTGGAGTTTTAGATTTGTTGATCAGAGTACTGATCTTAACTTCTTAAATTTGAAAAAAAGGATCTGTAGTTTGAGAGACCTGTGTACATTTCTTTCTATGAACAAAATGGTCTAGAAGACAGGTCTTGACTGACTCCTAATTTTAAAATGAATAAATGGATATTATTCATAGGATAAATTCTATCTTGTTGGAGTCCAGGTGCTCATTATTGTTTATTTTAAAATGTTTCAAAGTCGTATGACAAGTTGAAAATGTTTACGGGCAAATCAGAAACTAACATCAACATCAAATGAACCAGCTGTGTGATCTTCCACTCCAGAATCGGTATTTGCCCAGTGAAATCAACTGCTTGTGCAGTGTGGGTGGAGAGATCACATCAGGGGAGAAACTTGTTTTGCAGACTTTAGTTCTCACTCACCATCCTGGGTTTGATTTTACCTCACAGCCCACAAAACTCCTAGTGTTCTTAGCAGGGTCGGTGATCGCTAACCACATTTTTGATTTTTTTTTTTTTTTTTGCTTTGTTTCTGTTGATTAGTATGTGATGGACTGAATTAAGGAAAACATAACCTCATTCATAAATATGGAGAGACAAAACATTGAAAACACCATTTTTCACGTGTTTCCATTTACCCGAACAGAGTTCTGCAGCCCAAGGAGACAAAGCAGCTGTCGTGGGTTGGGCTAGGGATAAGCCCGAGATTTCACTTTAGAAAACTGAAAGTCACTTAAAAGCTTCAGATCAGATTAAGTAGTTCAGAGTTCACAAATTTTCCACACCATCCTAAACTAATTTGCGTTGTAGTTCTTACTTACGGTACAGACAGTGCTATTAGTACATATAGTTAGTTTACTAATTTCTTAAGAAGGTATTTCTTTTTGCATTAATAAAACAAAAAATTGATATTAAGCATATAGCATAGTACCTGGTATATATTAAGTACTCAGCAGGGACGCCTGGGTGGCTCAGTCAGTTAAATGTCTGCCTTTGGCTCAAGTCATGTCCCCGAGTCCTGGGATCAAGTCCCACATCAGGCTCCCTGCTCAGCGGGGAGACTGCTTCTCCCTCTGCCCTGCCACTCTCCCTGCCTGGGCTCTCACAACAAACAAATTAAAAAAATGCTCAACAAATGTCAGTCTCTTTGCATCATGGGTAATAAAGAAGTGAGGTAAGAATTTTAATATTTCCAGAGTTGGATAGCCTTGGTAGTTGATCTTTCCTGACATTATCAAGCACCCTATTAGTCCATGGCAGTGACCTAAGGATTCAACCTTGTGAGGAAAGTGTAATTATTGCTAGGATTTTCATGAAATAGCAAAGAGTAAGATAATGAAGGCACTACTAATTTACTACATCTTTTGGATGAATTACTGTAATTGTAACTGTTCTTTTAAACTCATGACTGTCCAGTTCTTATGCCATCAAATTGTTGAGGTGGGGCGCCTGAATGACTCAGTAGGTTAAGCGTCTGCCTTCAGCTCAGGTCGTGATCTCGGGGTCCTGGGATGGAGCCCCGAGTAGGGCTTTCTGCTCAGCAAGGAGTCTGCTTCTCTCTCTCCCTGTGCCCCTCTCACCACCTCATGGTTGTACTATCTTTCTCTCTCTCAAGTAAGTAAATAAAATGCTAAAAAATTGTTTTAGAAACTGTTTAATAATTGTTTATTAATTATTAAGTATTACATTTATTTGATATTGATTAAAATTCTTAATAAGAAAATATTCTTTGCATAGAAGGAGCCTTTTTTTAAATTTTGAAAACATTATGTTCATTTTCTAGAATAGGAGTTGGTAAATAAAAGCTGTTCATTCCCTTTCGGTGATTGAAATCAGAAAAAAGTAATTATAAAGACAGACTAACTACCCAAAAAAAAAAGTGAGTTAGAATCTTCTTGAAGGAAAATTAACATGCATTGGGCACTTAAATTTTTCAGTGGTAGATTTTTAATATTATCAAGTATGCAGAAGTCAGCCATCTGAAAAGATTGTTGTAGTCTTCCTATCTTCCTGAATGCCACTTATAATATTCTGATCACAATCTCATCAACACATTGTTTTACTTCGTACTTTATATGCCTTTTTATTTCCATGTACATAGAAAAGCGCAGGTGGGTTAGGTGTAAAACTCAATGGATTTTCTCAAACTGACCCTTCCTATTCTAGTGTCCAAGCCAACTCTGAATAATGGTGGCACCCAGAAGGTCACTTTCCTCCTTGTTCCAATTCCCTTCCCAGACCTTCTCCCTAAATGCCTCTTTGTGAGCCAAAAATGGATGAGATTGCACTGATTTTCAGCATGAACACATCCATATGAAGTACCGTTAAATTTTAACAAAATCTATCTTAACATTAAAGTCCACTCAAGTTATCTTCACCTTCCTGTCTTCTCTTTCCCCATACCCCACTTCATCAAGTAAGAGTTCAAAAAATATTTAAGTTCTGTCCTCAAAGCACTGTGCCATCTTCCTCTTCTGAATAAGGAAAGCTAGGATATTGATTCTTCACTGCTACTGCTTAGCTGTTTCAGTGGAGTCGTTTTTGCCCAGACAAGTACAGTTAAATGTTAAGATTGCCAGTATTTGGTAACGCAATTGAATTGAAATTGAATTCAAACGTAAGCCAGGAAGTCAATATTGTCACTTCAAAAATCCATGGGAGGGTCACCTGGGTGGCTCAGTGGTTAAAGCCTCTGCCTTCGGCTCAGGTCATGATCTCAGGGTCCTGGGATCGAGTCCCGCATCGGGCTCTCTGCTCAGCGGGGAGCCTGCCTCCTCCTCCTGTCTCTCTCTGCCTGCCTCTCTGCCTACTTGTGATCTGTCTGTCAAATAAATTAAAAAAAAAAAATCCATGGGAAAGCTAAAAAGTGGAAGGAAATGGAGCATTTCATTGTTCTATACACAGTTTCCTTTATTCTAGATTGCTCATTATTGTCCTCAGATTTTGAAGATGACATGATTATAACATCTGATGTCTCCCGATATATTGAAGACCCTGGTTTTGGGTATGAGGACTTTGCCAGACGAGGAGAAGAACATTTGCCAACATTCCGAGCTCAGGTATAAGATGCCTTTAACTCAGAGAAACTAGAGAAGAAATATTGTCGTTTTAACTGTGAAATGTTGAGATGTAAGTCCATTGGCTTCTAAATTGATAGAGTCTGTAGATCTTTTTATGTAATCTCGTTTTTGGCCCAGTCTAATTTGATCTCCTAGTAGATAAATTATTATTTCAATGTTTCCCCCTCTAAGAAGGCAAAAGGAAATGGTTTCATTTGGTTACTTGCAACATTACATGGTAATTGTATAATATTCATACCCTTTTTTTTCTTAAGGAGCAGGGAGAAAATCAAGCAATAAAGATACATTTATAATAAAATGGCATTTTGTAGTAAGATCATATACCAGTAGTTCTAGTTCTCTCTAGTTCTCTAGTTCTCTCCCAAAGAGAGTGGAAGTTTGAATTAAGACAGACTCCTTTGCACTTGTTTCACTAATCTGCTAATTGTCCATGTCACTGAGTAGGTTTGGTCACACGGGAATTTTCTCAGATTTCCTGGGGATCTTCCAGATAAGGATGTAGTTTGCATAGTACCCAACCTCAGGGGGAGGCCAGAGTTCATCACCAATATGTCCAACCAGGGACCCCACTGAGGAAACCGCATGGCGCTCTGATCCAGGAACCGATGTGAAGGGTTCTTAGTAAGGCTGTCAACTTAGAATACATTTGAAATATCTTCACTTCCTTGCTTCAGTACTTGTTTCCCACAAACATGGAATTTAAATGGAGACTGCCCATTTGGTAACTGGATACAATTTCTTCTTTCAGGACTATACCTGGGAAAATCATGGGTTCTCCCTGGTGAACAGACTTTATTCTGACATTGGACATCTTCTTGATGAGAAGTTCCGCATGGTCTACAATCTCACCTATAACACTATGGCCTCCCATGAGGATGTTGATACAACCACGCTGCGCAGAGCTTTATTTAACTACGTTCACTGTATGTTTGGAATCAGGTACGTTCGTCGTCGAGACCATTTTAAACATTTCTAAGTGACAGTTCTGACCCAAGTTTTGCTCCTGTCCTTTTTAGTGCTATAGAGCCCTGGGGAGAAAAATACTACAAGTGGACTTCTGATTTTGAAAAATGACTTCCAGTTTATAGAACATTTTTCCTTGTTTGACTGTTTGGAATCTTAGCATGCACCTGTAAATACAGTAATGAGAATTTACTAAGGAGGAGGAAAAAAGTATCAGTAATCATTGGGGGATACAATAGAATCAGACTCAATTTAAGTATCCTTCCTGGAAGAATTAGGCAGTTAAGGAACGTGTATTATGCCTCTTTGGCCCACTGTAATAAATGCTGGTTTGTTTGTTTATTTTTAAAGGAATGGTAATTAGGGTATAAATAAAACTGGGATAGATTGTATCTTCATAAAGCTCACATAAGAACACTGAAATGAAACTATCAGTCAATATAAATTAATGGCCTCTAAATTTAGAAAATTGGCATGGAGAGGACAGTGAGTAAATGAGTGAGTGAGATTGAATGGTCTAATCAGGAAAGCTTTTTTGGGAGAATGTGCCTTTTTGAGCTGGGTTTTGAAGGCGTTTATGGAGATAGATTTGCAAAAGAAAAAATGCCCAGTTATGAATACATTCAATTTGACTCTACTTTCTCCTTTCTAATATAGTCACAGAAAGCCTTTATGGCATGGAGTTAGAATTCAATTTGCTAAGCAAAGTATTTTCTATCATTTTAATGTAAAAAAATTTTCCTGAAACATCAGCTAATAGTCAAGCATTCTACCTAGAAGACACTGGCACAATGGTAGTTAACTATGCTGTTTGCTCATTTATCATTCCAGATAATAACTTAACACTGAATCATCACATTTTAAAACACGTACGTCATAACTACCTACTTTAAGAAAAATAAATACTAATAATTGAATTCAATTGTGATAAATTATGTTTAAGACGATACATGACAAATGTTATAGTGATTATATTAACATGTTGGATGCTACCAAATAAAGCTCATATAAGATTTTTGAATTTTTATTTTTTAACTAAGCATATGTTTGGGTTAAAAATTAACTGAAGGGGCGCCTGGGTGGCTCAGTGGGTTAAGCCTCTGCCTTTGGCTCAGGTCATGATCCCAAGGTCCTGGGATGGAGCCCTGCATTGGGCTCTCTGCTCAGCGGGGAGCCTGCTTCCTCCTCTCTCTCTCTCTCTCTCTGCCTCTCTGCCTACTTGTGATCTCTGTGACCTGCGGGTAAATCTAAAAAGCAAAACCAGGAAACAGAAACAGACTGATATAGAGAACAAACTGATGGCTGTGGGGGGAGAGGTTTGATTTTTACAAATTACTAAAAATAATTTAGTATTTTGATAATCTAATGTTGGTATTTTCCAGGCTTTTAGCAGTCATTTTCACTAAATGGGTAAAGGGGATCGAGAGGTCAAAGTTTCGGTTACAAAGTAAGTAAGTCATGGAGATGCAGTGTCTCAGCCCAGGGACTCCAGTCAGTAAGATTGTAATGACTTTGTATGGTGACAGATGGTTACTACATTGGTGGGGAGCATTTTATGGAGCATATTAATGCTGAACCACTGTGTCCTACACCTATCACTCATATCATATGGTATGTCAACTATAAATAAAAATAAAAGTTCCTTGTTCCCGGGGCCCCTGGGTGTCTCAGTCGGTTAAGCATCCAACTCTTGATCTCAGCTCTGGTCTTGATCTCAGGGTCGTGAGTTCAAGCCCCTACTTAAAAAAAAAAATTCTTCCTTCTCTCTTTTGCAAAACCAACTTTACCCTCTTCACTGGATCTTTCCCATCAGTATATACACACTGCTGTGACTTCTCTCATCTTTAGAAAAAAATTCCTTTCTTCCTCCTTCTTTGCCTTCTACTAGCCTTTGCCTTGTCTTCCTGCTCCCACACACAGCCCATCTCTTTGACAAAGTGTTGTTTACTTGCTCGCTATTTTATCCCTCATTCTGTCTTGAATGCACTACAGCACCACACCAACAAAACCCCTCTTGGGTGAGGTTGCCTGTGACCCTCCTCACGCCTGCTCCCAGGGCTCAGGGCCCAGTTCCTGTCGCATTTGATTTGTCAGCAGCATGGGACACAGTGGGTCACTCCCTCTGCCCCCCACCTCAGGGCTCTCCACTGACACCTTCTCCTCAGAGAACAGCCTTGCCCCCTCCCTAAAAAGCGCAGCTTTTCTTCTCACAGCCTCCTTTCCCTTTCCCTCCACAGCAGTGAACACCCCCCGACAGATCACATGCTTGTCTATGTTTTAACTTTCTTCTCCAATAGGATTGAAACTCCATGGGACTGGAGATCTTTGTTTATTCTGTTCATCTCTGTATCGCCAGTGCCTAGAAAGCTCCATGGAAAGGACACAGCACCTAACGGGCACCGAGAAATATTTGTGACAACAATTAGTTAATGAGTTTTTGGTATTGAATTGCTAGACCATAAACATCTCTTGATACCAACATAGAAATCAGAAATTTTGGTTTTTTCATTTGTCTTTGGCCTGTAGGTATGATGACTATGATTATGGAGAAGTTAATCAATTACTTGAACGAAGCCTGAAGGTTTACATTAAGACAGTGACCTGCTATCCGGAGAGAACCACCAAACGCATGTACGATAGTTACTGGCGTCAGTTCAAGCACTCAGAAAAGGTGTGTTTCATGACTTGACGTTATAGACCCCTTAGGCTTGTGTCTCGTATAATTAGTAACGATCAGCAAACATTATACAGGAAAATACTGGTAAGTTAGTGCCATTAAAGAAAAGAAGTGACATCATTCAGCTGTCTTTTCAAAATGTGTTTAAATTCCGGTTTATTGAATATTAACTAAATTTTGGTTCTGTGTTTCGGCCAACATGGTGGGTACAGCACACTTGTAGCATCAGCCTTTGAAAGGCTGGGTCCAGATATTGATATTTTTAAAGTACCTTTAGGAAAATGTCTACCATTCTCATGATTCATAAAAATCAAGCCTAATGATTGGGCCAGGCCCAGAAGGAATGTCGGATTAGAGATTAACTCTAGCCACTAGAGTTGACTTATTAGAACAACAGTTTCTCATTCCAACTTGGTAATTTAGTATTTTGATAATCTAATGCATGACCTTTGGGCCAAATGTATGTACCATTATATAAGAATATTTCTTTGGATGAAATGTATAGAAATCATTATTTAAGACCTAATAAATGTTAAGGATCTCTACCAACATTATAGTGTAAGAACCTTATATCCTAGGTCTTTTCAACCTGTAAGTCGAAGAATCTTCCATTTATACCAGTTTCTAAGATTTTGAGAGTAAGAAAATCTCTTTAGGGTCCCAATAGTCACTAGTTAATTCTATGACCTTGGCAGAGGATGTTACAACCTCCAAACCTAACTGATTTTTTTGAAGCCTCAGAGACAATCCCACATCAGATAAATACCTGTGTTACTGCCAGCATGACTTCTTGATAGATCTCTATGCCCTGTTTATATGTTTGCATAAGATTCTCTCCCTTTACCAGGCTGTATCTAGAAATTCTCTTAACTCATCAAGAGAATATACCTAACAGCATGTCTAACCTGTAGAACATTATCAAAATAAATGTAATATCAAAAACATTGTAGTAAATTTCAAAATAAAAAGTGGATATTCATTTTAATCTATCAGCTAGGGTGTATCTCCCCCAAAACTTAGAGAGGCTTGTTCACAGTTGTATCAGAAAGACTACAGGGAAGCTACCCAAATCTAACAAGGACCAGACGCTAATTACAAACTGCTTTCGGCTTCAGGTTTTCACCTTAGGATCTTTCAAGGATCCAGTAAGAAATATTGTTTAAAAATGTTGCTTAAAAGCTTTCCAAGTAATGAACATAGGCTCTAATGAGTGTAGAGCTGATTTTTAGACCTCTAAGATTTAGACCTATAAGATTTGATGACTGAAAGATAGTAGCACTTGCAGGAAAGTTGTCATTTATAAATAAATATATATATACATATACATATGTATATATATATATATCATTAACATATAATGTATTATTTCTTTCAGGGGTACAGGTCTGTTATTTATCAGTCTTACACAATTCACAGCACTCACCATAGCACATACCCTCCTCATTGTCCATCAGCCAGCCACCCTATCCCTCCCACCCACTCCCCTCCAGCAATCCTCAGTTTGTTTCCTGAGATTAAGAGTCTCTTATGGTATGTCTCCCTCTGCAGTCCCATCTTGTTTTGTTTTTCCCTCCCTTCCCCCCATGACCCCCCCGCCCTACCTCTCAAATTTCTCATATCAGTGAGATCATATGATGATAATTTTCTTTCTCTGATTGACTTATTTCACTTAGCGTAATAGCCTCTATTGCAAATGGCAAGATTTGGGGGTTTTTGATGGCTGCATAGTATTCCTGTGTGTGTGTGTGTGTGTGTGTGTGTGTGTGTGTGTGTGTGTTTTAAAAAGTTATTGCATAATCCAGGAGATTGATTGGCTTTTCCTAATATATATATTGACATAATGATTGGTATTTTCCAGGCTTTTAGCAGTCATTTTCACTGCTCACAAGACCCATTGTTTTTTTTTTTAATAGCTTTCGTCATGAACGTTACATCATTTATGTGTGTAGATAACACCCATTTGCATGGTAAACCTTCATGAATGTCTGATATGTTTAAAGGAAAAAAGTAGGTTTTTTTCAGTTGTTTATACCGGTCACTAAGGAGATAACATTTTCATTTCTAGGTTCATGTGAATCTACTTCTAATGGAAGCACGGATGCAGGCTGAACTCCTTTATGCGCTTCGTGCCATAACTCGACATTTGACCTGATAGCATCATCACCCAGCGAACATGTCATACGTGTGGAAAGACCTTTTCACACAAGACACACATCAGAAGCTGTTTGTGATGTAGCATCAAAAATTTTTCAATTCTCTAGTGGCAAAGTTTAGCCGTTCTTTCTGGCGGCTGTAATGTGCAATGACGTGTTTTCTTTTTCTTGATGCTTAACATTACTAACAATTGCAAAAATAATACTGAGGAGCACTACTTTGCATTGTTTTATAGCTGGATTTTTTGGATACTGATCATAAATCATGAACTTGGTTTATTAATGCTTAACTTCAGCGCTTTGGGGTTTGTACGTATGTGTATTCTTTTCTTTCCTTTTTTTTTTTTTTTTTTTTTTGAGTAAGGAAAAAGCGCTTACAATCTGCTCAAGCAATTGTTTTTCAGCTAGTGGAATTCAGCACAGAATGACCTCCTCTGGCCATTCTAAACTTTAATGTTGTGTCCTAAATCTGGTGGAGGAGAAGCATGCGCTGTTGAACTAAGCTGCTCACAGGACACGTGTCTGTGTCCCCAGGAGATTATTTGTCAGGCACTGTTTGTGGGGGATTTTTTTGTTTGTTTTTGGGTTTTTTTGTTTGTTTTTTGTTTTGTTTTGGTTTTGGTTTTTTTTACTGCTATTGGCGATAACGTGAAATGTGATACAGCCATTGTCCATAATTTAATGTGAAATTAATCATGATGAATTCTATAGCATGCTACTGAAATGCCAAATTCAGCTGTTTTCTTTCTCTTCGGAAACACAAGTTTCCGTTTTCCATATCAGATGTATATATTAAAAGTGAAATTATGCACAATCCTTTCTATCACGGACAGCCATCCTCGGTCACAGGGGTAATCAGTGTTCACAGAGCTGCTCACAGTTCATTCGGTCGGCACGTCCTAGCCTGTACCCACACAAGATTGACCAAAAAGTTTCTTTGCACATTTTTCTTTTCTCATAGTGTTTTCTGTATTGCAGTTAAGCAGAGGAAGGTTAATATACTTGTATTTTTTTCCTAGTAGGCCTTTAGAACTTCTTTCCTGTTATTTTCCTTCTAATAGGTTCAACAGTTGAATATTCAGAGGTAAAAATTGTGTTTCTATGCATTAATGTGATTGAACAGCAACAACAAAAAAAAGTGCAATATGTTGGGAAAAAGTACTCCGCGGAACTCCCCGCCACCCCCCCACCATTACGTCATTGCAGAAGTGTCCTTTTGAACAGAGCCATAAAGAAATTTGTTCCAATTTCTTTATCGCACAAGGCTTTTGCCTTACTGGGGTTGAACGATATTCTTTTCCTAATGCCAAAGCACCCCCTTCCCCAGGGGAAAAAAATCTCTTTGGACAACTGGTTTTAAAAAAATATCAAGTCTTAGGGGAGGAATAAGCATCCAGAAAGTCACATTTTTGCATTGGTTTATGTTGCTTGATTAGACTATCTTCACAGAGCACAACCTTATGTGTTTATAGCTTTAATTTGTCTTGTGTTAATGAACCAGTGAAGTGCCTGAAGAGATGCTCACAGCTATCCAGTAGGACACGACCGCACTGCTTAAACACTTTTTGGTTAATTAAGGGTGACTTGAATTTTAAACATGCTGATTTAAAACAAACAAACAAAAAAAAAAAACTGCTCCATTTGTTCATAGTAAATAATATTGTCGAAATTCTCCATTGGGGTTCCCACAAAGCTTTCGTCTTAGACTTACTTCCTGACTTGTTCTGTAGGAGTTTTTGTCACGAAAGAATCGTGGATGAGTGTTTTCTTTGGCCCATCCATCCGTCATCCATTTCTGGTACAACACGTTAGGTTGCTTCCTTTTAGATTTTGTTCCAGACAAGAAAATAGAAAGGTGACTGTAAGCCTACAAACATGAGGCTGTTCTGCATTTTTCGATCCCAGGATCTCGTGTGAGGAAAAAAATCACTAATATTTTTTAAGACAGGGTGGTTTATTTAAAGATACTATTCAGAGAATTCATGCCAGATCTCTTCTGTTTAAATGCATATACCATATGTTGATTTTATTCAGCATCACGTTGTACAGAGATGTATTAACTGCAAGGAAAGTGGGAAAATGACAAAACATAGATGATAGCATAAATGTTCATTTGATGTCCCCAACCTTAGAACTTTTCGAGTTGGGGATGTCTTTTGTTCTTAACATCTGGGTTTGGTTCTTGTTGTTTTGTTTTGTTTCCTTTGCCTACAGTCCTTTCATTTAATAGCCCTCTATATTGTGCAGGTGACCTGTGTTACAGGATTAGAAATGATCTTTATGAAAGGAAAAAGAGAAATTCTCACAGAACATCATATGAGCTTTAGACCAAAAGGGGAAACAAGGTTTAAGTAACGAAAATGGCCACTTAGTTTTTGTCTTTTATTTTTTTACCCCCAGAAATGTAAGTAGTTGGAGTTTGGGTTTTGGAAATATTTAGTGCCTTTACTAGATCTCTTTTCTAGCAAAGTTTCTTTTTAGCTCCGCATTGATCTATCTCCTCAGTAATCAGGAACCTAAGTCGACTTGGACCTATAAACAAAAACAAAACAATATATTTATGAACCTCAGTGAACCAGCCTAGAAAAATCAACTTCCGGGGGTGCTAGGGCACCCCCAGTAAGCTACAGCACGTGCAGCATTCCGGGGCATGAATACCATTTTAAACAAGTTTGCTGGGAACCTTCTCTAACGCAAACTTGAAATTCTGATGTGGTTTTCCAGGGTGGTATTTTTTCAGAGTATTGAATTTACTATGTAGTAATTTATAGTATAGCTTTTTATATTAAAATGTGATATTTTTAAAAGAGATATCTGGTTCAATTGGTGTAACGACGTGATTCTACAGTATGCTAACCTACACCTGGGGGCTCACATTGTGCCAAACTTTAAACATGCAAGTGTACTTGGGGAAAAAAAAAAGCACATGCGAATGTGAATTCTCTGACTTCCTTGCTTATCATGTGAAAATTAGTCTAACAGCCCACCTGTGTATATGCTTGATCGATGTCTATTTACTTCCCAGCTTCAGTAGTAATTCCTGATTTCTCAGATCACCGTAGGAAATACCTGAATACTCTCCCGTCAGAAGGCAACTCTGTTCCGGAAGCGGATCGCTTGGTGGTGGGAGTGGCCCGGCAGCCGCCCCATTGATCCTTCAGTTTAGACCCCCTCAGATGGACTCACGATAATCAGCAGCAAAGAGGCTTTCTGAGATGAGACCACCTGTTACCTTCTTTACCTTCTTGAACCACATGTGTTATCTCAGTCCCAGGAAGAATCTTCATCCCATCTGGGGTACTTTTACCATAAAAGATGACTAATGTGGAATCAAGGCCATGGCCTTGGCCTTTAATTATGGCTTTAAACCCAAATAATGGCAGAGCAATGCAGGGCTCTTTTAGAACAGAAAACTCAGTGGAAACTTTCTGTTAAAACAATATTTGAACCATAGCCCCCATTTCAATTGTGTTATAAAGTCTCCTAAAGTTCTTAAATTCTTCTGAAGACTAAACACCATTATTCCAGAGCAGTTTTTTTTTTTTCTCCTCTTCCACCTTACAGAGTTTTTTAATCCAAAAATCTTGGATTTTTATGCCATGGCAAAATAAAATGATTGGCAAAAAATTAAAGATCTATACTTAAAAATAGTTCACCATGCATATATGACCATAAGATTCTTTTAAACTCTTAAAGACAACTAGTTCGTCAAGGGAAAAAAAATAACAAATTTCAGTGCATGTGATAGAAATGATTTGCACTGTGATAGTAAAATGAGGTTTTTGTTTTGTGTTGTGTTGTGTTTTGAAGACAATTCGAAATCATTCCTCTGAAAAGCAAGACCTTAAACTCTTTATCTAACAGTCTTTTTCTTCTTTTCTGCAAATAGGCGGTCTTGCATGAAGTAAAAAGTACACAACAATAATGATATATGAACAGTACCTGGAATTTTCTTGGTGGTGTAATTCCACAGCACCCTAAGAGACATGCGGCCCCTCAGTTCAGATCGAGTGCAAAGTTACTTAATTTGTCTCATCAGAACCCACTCGCGGTGGCCGTCATCTTTTTCTGTTTCCCTACTGTATCCCTCTGGAGACTGAGAATCAAATTATGGAGTCTTTCCTCAGAACAGTACTGTAACATGAATGTATTCCTCTCAGTCACCAGAATTTAAATGCCTCCGTGTGTGGAGCTGATTTCCATGCTAATTTGGCTTTGTGAGCAATGTCCACTCAGGTGAGACCTAGAACAAAAGCAGCTGTGGCGAAATGGACCCTAGAGGCAGAGGCAGAGAGAGCCCTGTGAGGAGGGAAGAGGTTGTCAAAGAACACATGGAACATCACTCTGAGTGTGGCCATCCTCAGCATCCTACACCTAGTATCAAGGAACCTTACCTTGTGGGAGTTCCGACCCACATTCGGTCCACCCTTCCTGCCTGCTTTCTTTCCCCCAAGTGCCTCAACCTTCTCCACGCTTGCTTCCCCCCCTCCCGCCCCTGCCCTCAGCCCACCTTGGCCACCATCCAAGCCAAACATCACCAGCCACCTGCTGATAGTCACCAGCATTTACTTTTCTGAGTTACTTTTTCTCCACTCATTAAGAACAGGACTTTGTCCCAGCTCTCCTACATGCCTCAACCGTCCAGCTACATTTTGGCTAACCTTCGCCCTGGACACCCTACCAGATACCATGCAGCACCAAGTGGAGTCCTGTCCATCCCATACTCTTTTCCCCTTTCCCGACTGCCAAAATATCTTGCTGTCCTCTACCTCATCCCCAAAGAGCCTATAAATTCAGAGTATCCAACCTTTTCATGGATTCACTCTCTGTTGTTCAGTAATGCTACTTCCATATTTTAATAAATCGTAGAAGATTTTTGCCTTCTATCAAAGTAGAAGTCTTTATATTTATACATGATACAGAAATGGAACTATTTCTATCATGCAGAACTTAGCATTTAGTGGGACTTTAACATGACTGAGTTGCCATCCTAAACTGGATCTATATTAGGGAATAAATACTGGTGTCAGTCCAAGTTATTTGAATGTACATTTAAAATTCTCTAGCAATCCAGATCGATCCATAACCCTTCAGTGGAACAGGAACCTTCTGGCATAGAAACGGCTGGTGTTTCAGAGACTTCTTTGATTGCTGTCGCTTGGGCCAGTTCTTAATAGAAGGACATGCGACAAAGGGTGTTCAGGCGATCCCATTGGATCACACAAGCCTATTTGATATATAAGATGGAAAAAATACCACAAAATTGGGTACATCAGAGTTTGGACAAGCTTTCCTGGGTCAGACTAAGCTGCTCATCCCCTTCCTTACCCTGCTGTCATGGGGGTGGGGGAGGGGATAGGACAGAAAAGGAATGCATTGACTTTGTAGTCTGTCTTCCCCTGGCTGCATTTCAGGTCTAGCCAGACTCTGTCACTAAGGAACACGTGCACAGAGGAGGAAGCAGCAAGTTCTTCCTCTCCAGCCAGTGCCCGTGCTGTGTCCTTCATGGATGGAAACCCTGTCAGGTTTCTAACAGGGGGTGTGTAGCTCTGCCATGGTTGTCTGACCTGAGGATGAAACACTCTGTTTGGAAGTAGAAAATATTACAATCTGAGGTGGTATTCGAATGCTGTACACTCTGTTCCTGAGCAACCCAGCCGGACAGCAGAGTCTAGTGAAATGCCTTCAGGGGCCCAGGAGTGAATCAATGTTTCGTTAAGAAATGAGACTTAATAATAGACGCTGAAGGGACTGTTTTTACTAAATCATACATCCTGAGGTGTTCGTTCTAGCTTTAAATTCATTATGACTGCACCACCATGAAGTAGAGAATTGAAAAAGGAAAAATCTGGGAGTGGGGGGACTAGAAGGAATATCTGATTTTTTCCCAGTGCTTGTGGAAATCTTTGAGATAATGAAACGTACCTTATAAAATAGCCCTTAGAACAAACACCCCATTCTACTTATAGCTGATAGGACAACATCAAACATGAGTAAGTCTAAGTAGGATAAATAGAATTTTTGGTATATAAATTTGCTAAAACAGTCTATTTTTCTTGTACCCCTCGGTTGAACCTCTTAAAAAAAATGAATGTATAATTTCCACAGAAAGATTATCAAAGGGAGAGAGAACCTCTGGTCTTAAATGCTGAAGTATTGTTCACGACTTCTGAGTGGCTGAGTGTGTGCCTTACAACACTTAGCAAATGAAAGTGGCTCTACATCTCTTTCTTAAATTAATCGGTCTTTACAGATTTCCACAGACTTCCAAATCTCATCAGGAAAGATCAAAAGGAAGGATAAAGGAAACCCATCAGCTGGGTAGGAAGACATTTCGTTTGTGATGTTGAGAGACTGTTTTCTCTTTTCTGAATTTCACGAGTTCTCTAAAAGGAAAGGCAAGAGTTCAGTGGTACCCTTCTTTGTCAAGGACAGTGAGCCAAACTCTCTCTAGGGCATGTTTGCTTTGCATCCATAGATCTTCTCCGGAAAGAAAATACGGTTTTTCCCCTTCCTCTTCCTCTTCATATCTACTCTTTTCAGCCCAAATTAAGATAGACACAGGAAGCCAACCAAGCCAGTCTGGCATCTTCTCCATGCTAATAGAATAGTCCCATCCACGTGCACCGTCTGAGCGAGGTGACAGAGAACCCCATCAGGTCAACTCAGAACATGGCCTTGCTCCTCAGATTAGCTCCTTTGAACCCGAAAATAACTTTCCTGGTCATGGAAGAACTGGATGTATCCTTTAGCTTATCAAATAGGATTTGAACTTGAAATCTCTTTTTAAAAAAAAAAAAAAATCCTGGTTGTTGCAGGGCGGCTACATGATGAATGTATATATTAAGACTTTGTAGCTGAATTGCACATGAAATCTGATTGCCAACTTCTTGACTTTCAATTTTAGACATCCTTTTATCCTTCAGTTGTGAGCGATATATGTAGCATGCTGTGAAATGTCTATTATAGTTCTTTAATTCATCAGTATTAATACAGATTTATCTTTTGCGTTCCTTGGTACTTTTTATTCAATGTAATCAGAAGCTGTGATGTTTTGCCTTTGTAGTCCTGTGCTTTGTTACTGTAATTTTTTTTTTTTTACGAAGCACGTGACTTTGGACTAATGTGAGGCAGATGACATGATCTTTGAGACTGCTATATAGGTCAGTCTTACTATATAAGGTTTTCAATTAGAATAAGCTTTTATCAAATAGATCATTGATGCAACTTAGGATTCACACAGGTTTCAGCGTCAAACGGCGGTCCTGTATTTATAGTTTCAATTCTGGAAATAGCAGACTTGATAAACAGCCACTTTAAACTCATTCTGGCAAACCAGACCCTGCTCTAGATGTAGTCGTCTAAGGTAGTTAACCATATAAGCCTTTTCAACTATATTATGCCCTCCACGGGAGTCAGCCGTAAAGGAGTTTATAGAAACCATGAAAGCTTTTTGTATGTATAAGTAGGTTTTATTTTTCTTATGTTGCCGATTTTACAATTCTGACTAAAGCTGACCTGAATGGATCAGTTTATGTGTAATATTGGAGTGCTTTAATGGCTTTTTTTTTTTTTTTTGGAGGGATGGGTAATATTATTTGAACAGATGCAGAAGGAACTGTTAGTGGGTCAAGACAAACACATTTGAAATAAAGGAACTGTGTATTAAACATGTTAACAACAATTCATAACTGCACTTTTTATGACATTTTGAAAATCTATTTATAGGTACAGAACAATGGGTTTTGTTAAACTGTATCACATTTATACTTGCAGAAATTTATTTCATTGTTATTAGTAGGAATTTTATTGGTTCAATAAAATTGGCAAAACTGAACTCTGATTATTTGCTTTATATATATTTATCTTTACACTGGAGTAACATTCTTGCCTAGGTTCATTTCTGCATGATATTGAGACGTGCTTTTGGAAACACATCAGAATTGTCTTTTTTTTTTCCGTTTATTCCCGACCCACAGTTTTTTGGGTGATATTTCTTATAATCACTCGATATTGCATTAATGGAATATTATGATAGCCTAAGTGGTGCAAAATATATAATTATTGCTGCCTTTTAAAATGTCTGTTGTGGTCACAGAAAGAGGCACATTAATTTCACTACTGTCTCTTGTTAGCCAAAATGGTAATGCAGAATGGGAAAGGGGCATTGAACCTGGGGTCAGAGCCTGGCTTTAAAAACTTTTTCTTCTCATTCTAATACTAGCTTTGTGACCTTAGAAGTAATTTAATCTCTGGGAACCTTGATTTCCACACCACAATCTGAAGGGAACAGTACCTTCTTGATGTGGTTGTTGGAGAATGAGGTGAAATGTAATCATGTATTTGAAATATACAGAACGGTAGCGGGTTTCAAAGGGTAGATGAGAAAGCTTGACAACAGTGTTGTTTCTAATTGAAATAAAGAGGTGGGAAGGACAACAGATGGGGAAGGGGAGGTTATTCACCTGTAATGGGCAGGGATGGTAAGGTCTCAAGGAGATATGGAAGACGGGCTTTTGGAAAGCTACAGAGAATGTGTAAAGCCTTTCATGCAAGTCCTAATTTTGACTTATGCTGATTACATAAAAATTCGTATCAAAGGCGAGAGCTCTCCCCTTGTGCCCTGTGTCCAGCTGTCCACTGACAATTGGCAGAACTCAGGTCCTTGCTGATGAGAGCCTGTCTCTTTCAATAATAGACAACATCTAGGGGAGAGAAAGGGGACATATCCAGCAAACTCAGCAGCTCAGCCCTTCCTCAAGACACCCGCCCCCCACCCCAAAGAATCCGCCTTTTTGACACTTGTTCCCTGGGAATTTATCAACTTTGAACCATTCTTCAAAGTGAAATAAAAGTCCAGGTTTCTGTGTGTGCTTTGTCCTTTCACATGCGCAATCTCGTTTACTCCTCGGGTTAACTTTGGGAAGAATTGTTACCTCCATTTTACAGGTGAGGAAACTTGAGTATCAGAGAGTCTCGCTCAGGGAGGGTTTGACCTTCTGTCCTTCTAATACCACTTCCTATAAGGAACTTCCTTCCTTAGTTCAGTCTAAGTTTCTTGCATGATGGTGTAAATACTACCAACACGACATTGTACTTGAAAACTTAAAGGATAGTCTATGCTCCAAACAAGAGGTTAGATAACTTTCCTATCCGGCTAACTTGCAACTTTTTTTATTAAAAAAAATCGGGTTTCTTTCCTCTAATCATTTAGGGGCACTTTGATTTAAAAGATGGTCCCCAAGGGGGAAGGTTCCCAAACCAATTATATCAAATCTGTACTTGTAAATTCAAAGGCTAAGAATTTACCCCACGAGAACAATAAGCCTGATCCTAGAGAAGACTCAGGAAAGCTTAAAACCATATTACATTTCTATTGTTAGCACCATTCCACCAAATGGGAAGTCACCAGTTCAAAGTCATAGTTGCTAACGCACCTCACTTTCTCACACAAAAGACGTCTCTTGTCCCTCATCTCACATCTTTGACATGTTTCAAAACACAGGTGAGCAAATCTTTCCCTAGAACTCTTTTGAAAGCAGCTGAGGCAAGACTTCATACTCCTTCTGGCACAAGCCTGCTCTTAAAATGAACGTGAATAAATCCTTACTCTTCATATCAAGGTGAAATTTAGGAAAAAGGGCCCAGTTACAGAACTCTCCACCACCCGTTGGCTCTCTCCCTCACTTGCCCAGAGGCATTAGGGCACGTTCTTTCAACACCATTGCACAGTCACAGTAGCCCCTTGCTGATCCAGGTTCAGCGGGGGAACATGTCTGGTGGCCTTGGGACTACTGACGTCTGGCTTCTGCTCACCACCCTCCTCAGGGGGGCTGCCCTGAGTGCTAGTGTAGGATGCCAGAGGGAACTGCCTTTGCAAGAGGTATGTGAAATGCTGAGAGTGAAGAGTTAACCCCTGACCATAAGGACAGGATGGACGCTTCCTTCTTTTAATCTCCCAGGCAATGGTCTAGAGACTCCTAGGGCCTGGAGAATCAAGGACTGGCCCAACTCTATTGCCTTTTCCTCCTTCCCTCCTCCCTCCCCTGCCCTCTCCACTTTCTCCAGTCTCCTAAACAGTGGTTTCCGGCTTTGCTTCCAGGATAGCCTAGACCAAGATAAGGCAGTACAGGATAGGAATTTAGAAAACACATCCCAGAATAAATTCAAATCTCAACGCCAGCATTGCTAGCTGTCTGGCCAGGACCAAGTTACCTAATCCTGTGGTTTCTTAAGTTCCTCTTCTGTAAAATGCAGATAACAGTATGAAGGAGGGCCTAGCCCCTGTCCTTAAGAAAGGGGAAGTGTGGGTAGGAAGAAGCTAGCTTAGGGACATCAGACAACAGAGGAAAGAATAAGGGAGTAGTTCGTATAGCAGGGAGTCACAAAACTATCGTTTATCAAGAACCTTCTAAATGTTAGGAACTTTAAATACATTAGTTTTATTACAGTCACCCTTCAAGTAGGTATCTCCCCCCTTGAAAGCATTAAAAAAAAAAATAGGTGAAAAAAATAAGCGACTTGTTTAAGGTCAAACAGGTGAATGGTAGAACATTCTCAGGTCTGTTTCATTTTAGTTGCTGCTCTGTTTCGTCTTTGCCAAATAAAGAGGAAAGTCTTTCTCTTTGTTTGGTGTCTTCAGTGAAGGTTTAACTGGTAGAACTGGTAAGATTTGGGTTCGCAGAGATTAAGGAACAGCACAATTAGGCAGAGACGACCGAGGGAGCAAAAACCCGAAGTACAATATTCAGGCCAGATGTGTAAGGCTTTGCATTAGATGAATTTAGAAAATGTCATTTGCTCAGACCATGCAAGGTTGTCACGGTCAGGCTAAAGCACTGTATTTATTCATTCGGAAAAGGAGATGAAAGCCATTTTCGGTAGGTCTTGAGCACAGGAATGGATGCGTCCCACTTTGAAACCATAGCATCACCTTGACAACCAGAGCCTGCCTAGAATTTCAGGGGCTCATGGAAACAAGATGTGCAAAGTAAGTGCAATGCCATCTTTAGGAAGTTTTCAGCCTGAATACTTTTGCCCCTCCCCTCTGACGATGTACGCCAGGCTCCCATCGGTAAAGTATAAGATCCCTGCAAGCACACTATGGCCACGCAATGTCATCCCTTCCCACACAAAAGCCTTCCGAAGCCCAGGACCAATGTGGAGCCATTAGAATTCCATGCCTTTGAGCTAGGCATTGCCCAAACAGGCAAAGTTTAAGTAATAGATGTGGGAGATTGCTTAAGTGCAACAGTTAATGTCCTTCTAGCAGCCACCATCTTTGGACTAGAACTCGACAACTTCTCTCATCAAGAGGTGGAATCTACTTCTCTTGAATCTGTGTTCATCAGGTGGTTTGACTTTTCCAACAGTGCGGCAGCAGCGACATGGTACGAGTTGCAGACCTAGGTTCTGAGACACCTTGCATGCTTCTGCTGTCTCTCAGAATCCTGTTGTGTCTGGGGCCAGCCTGCTGGAGGATGAGACGTCGGCAGCCTGCTGAGTTGTTCCAGGTGCTCTGGCCAAGGCCAGGGTTGGAGAAACCCACCCAAGATCAGTAACGACATTAGCCTACCTACAACTGATTGCTCACTCGCCAAGCCCAGTCCAGATCAGAGGAATCTCCCAGGCAACCCAGACGCATGAGCAAAACTCATTTTTTTTTAAAGTTTTGTTTGTTTGTTTTGTTTTGTTTTTGAGAGAGAGAGAAAGAGTTTGAGAGAGATTTTGTGTGTGCAAGTGCCTGTGTGTGAGCATGAGCTGGGGGAGAGGCAGAGGGAGAGGGAGAAGTAGGCTCCCCACTAATGGTAGATCCTCACACGGGGCTCAGTCCCAGGACCCCAAGATCATGCCCCGAGCCAAAGTCAGATGCTTAACCGACCGAGTCACCCAGGTGCCCCAAAGCTCACTATTTCTGATTGTGCTACTGAGGTTCTGTGGTTGCATATTCCACAGCACGATTATGAGAATAGGTAGCAATATGATGGAAATGCTGGAGGCAGTCAGTACCGCATCCCATACAGAATCTGGACTGGGAAATTTCTCCTAGCACAGTTTACTAAGGATAGCCTTGGGGAATAGTCTTAAGGATTTTCATTTATATGTCTAGAGTTCATGTAGGTAGTAACTTAAAAATCAGCCCTCTGCTCATCCCTGTTCTCAGAATGTTCATCTTCCTGGGGTTAAAATAGATCACATTCCTATTAAGCTTGTTCTTGGGTCCTCACCCCAATATTTTGGACTCTAAACATGACTGCGCCTGTTAACTGGACCAGTGAGTTCAGGGCAGAAATACCCAAACTTTGGAGTATAAGAATCACTGAGGAACTTGTTAAAAATCCAGATTCATGGAACCACCCCTAGCAATTGTGATTCAGCGAGTATCGGCCAGAGACTAGGAGCATCCTTTTTAAAAAAGCATCCAGATAACTGGCAGTCATGCGGTCAGACTTTGAAGCAAAACGGCTGGGTCATAAGATCTTTCCAGTTCTGAATGTACCAAAACTACAATACAGGTGCATACCACAGGATAGTCTTTGAAGTCTGCAAAAAGAAAAAGGAAAAAAGCAAATCAAACCACAGAAGGACAAGTGGATACAGAAAATAATCATGAAATCATGCGTGCGGGAAGGGCACAAGGGAAAGGAAATTTTTCTCCTGGCTTTTCACTGAGCGTTCCTGCTATACTTTTATTTCTTCCTTGGGTGGAATGTAGGTCAAATTAATAGTTCTTGACCATGATGCCCTCAGAACCCCCTGGGGACTTTAAAAATACTAATATCTGAGAACTGATCACCCACCCTGAGATTCGGTTGGAATTAGTTAGAGTTACACCCAGAACATTTGGTCTTTTTTTTTTTTTCAAGATTTTATTTATTTGTCGGGGAGAGAGAGAAGAGAGAGCACAAGCAGGGGGAACATCAGGCAGAGTGAGAAACAGGGTCCCCACTGAGCAAGAAGCCCGATGCAGGACTCGATCCCAGGACCCTGGGATCATGACCTGAGCCCAAGGCAGAAGCTTAACCCACTGAGCCACCCAGGTGCCCCAGGACATCTGGTTTTGAAATCTCTCCTGGTGATTCCAATGTCCAGCACATTTTGAGAACTCAGTGGGCAGAATTAAAAACACATTCCACTGAATGGATGTCTTCCTAACAGTGGAAAAAATTGCATCCCTGATTTACCGCTCTGACCTGCAGACAATGGGGAGGACACAGTCAGATTAGGCACAAATGAAAAGGAATTCCCTGTTGCTTTGAAGACCACATTCTTAGGGGGACTCTCAGCAGTTGCTGGGAAGGTGAACGTGGAAACACACACCCATTTCCCAGGACCCCAAGGAAAAGACGGCAAGTGCCCATTCTTGACCTGTGAGCAGAATGCTTTTGTAGACTGAAGTCATTCTAGATTGTTCTACATTTTTATATTCATGTGTCTAAATTTCTATGTATCTCTAGGTGCACAAGCCACGTGGTGTCTTCTGTCACTGCTCTTCTCCCTATCACTTTGTGGTTAGAATGAAATAGAGCCATGAAAACAAGACATTGAATCCTTAAAAACTAAATGGACTGTGCTCCATCACAGTCCAAATTGTGGTTCTCAGACCTTCTCTGAGCATCAGAATCTATAGAGAAGAGTGTTTTAAATGAACATTCCCAGAAATACCCAGACTTACCGGATTAGATTGGAAGGTGAGGACTCATGTGATTTCCCTACTGCTAAGCTCCACACACACATTTTTTTGTGTGCACTAGGCACCATCCTTCAGAAATCTCCTTTGGAGAAGCATGTGCCCTTGGATGTGGGAGGCCGAAATAAGGCTTGAGACAAGGACCAAACCAGGCCCTGACTTGTGCCTCCTTTAAAGTCCGAATAACCTAGCAAAAGGTTTAGGACGGGAAAAGTTGAGTAGCACTGAGAAAGGGTCTGTGCTATGTGTTGTGCGCTCGCCTATGTGACTTCCCACACGCTTGCTAAACAAATGAGAACAATTCAGTTGGGGTCATAAGTTCGTGGCTGGTCCTTGCTGCCCTAGTACAGCCCATAAATTACTTTCAGGTTTGCTGTATCAATACAGAACAATTGTACTGGCATCAGCCATTTGGCGTCATGAGGTCTGCTTATAGTCAAGTGTGAAACTTATTATGGGAACTCGTGGTTGTTTAACTAGACACAGATGTATTGCTTCTCCTATTGTAATATCACTATATATATGGCCTTAATGCTTTGAATAAACTTAGCACTGTTGGACATCCTCCTCAGTGCTCCTCCTGCCCCCATCTCTCTGCTTCTCGAGTTCTTTTCTTCATCCTCTTACCTTCACGTTCCTGGTCGATTTGTCACACCGGCCGCGACAATGGACAATGTTATCCACAGTCACATGGCCTGAGGTCTGCTTTGACTGTCCATACGCTCTCTGTGCTCAGTGTATGACTGGAACACCAGATGGCATCTAGGGGCTGACCGAGAGCAGGGGAGGGGGAGGTTGTGGGCTGCAGAAGACCCTGCACCCTGACTTTGGGCCCCGGGCATGGTGGTGATGCACGCAGTCAGCTGGTACAGCCCCTCCATGTCCTGGGCCTTATGGGGCTGTTAGCTGCTTGGAGCTCTCCAGAAGGAACATGTCCCTTCTTGCCTCATAATAGTAGATTCTACCCAAATCCTTCCACTGAGCCCTTTCTGCATAAAACAGGATTCTGTAACTAGACTTCTTTCGACTCAGTTCTGCCTGTAGCCCCCAGGATTCAGGAGAAGGTAAAGCGCCCCCAGATTCCAACGTGAAATGATGTCCCGTGTACTGATGACCAGCAACAGAGGTGACCCACTCCTCTTGTGACCCCTCCTACAGCCCCACTCCTGGCTATGGAAGAGCCAAGAGAGAAAGGCAGGAAGAGAACATTTCTTCAGCGAGAACTGGGTTTGAGTCCCCGCTCCCTTCATGGAGACCACTCTAAGGAATTTCTACAGTGGTGTGGAGTTTAGGGAAACTTAACAGACTGCTCTACAACTCTAATCTAAAGGAAAGCCCGCAGCTAAACTGCACTCCTGAGTGTCCCTCACTTGTGGGCCCATACAGGACGGACGCCAAGGGCCCTCCAGCACCTGGCATGCCAGGAGGCCGGATCTCCTTGCAGGCCAAGAGCAGACCATCGGAGGTAACCAGGCTGGGGCATCTTGAAGGGACGTGGTCTAAGAGGGGGCCCTGCCAGAGGGAGATGCCTCACCCCACATGAAGGCCAGATTGGGGCATCTGCAGGAGACCACCCCAGAATATATCTCCCGAGTCCCCCTACTGTGGTCAAGGCTGTTGGCTGTTAGTGTAAGAGCAACGAAATCTACGGCAGAGTTTTGAATGGCGCGTGTGGAGGAGGGAAGAATGACAGCCACGTGATCGCATTTGAATTTCAAGAACGTTCTGGCAAGAGCATGGAGAATGGAGGCACCAGAATAGAAGTGTGAAGGCTGGTGAAGGAGGTAGGCAGGGGGGAGAGGAGCAGGGAGCATGGACTGGGGTGGATGCAGCAGAGAGGGGGAGAAGGAGAGGGATCTGGGGACAGATAAGGAGCCACTGGGATCAGACAGGGTGGGGGGCAGGGTTAGACAATAAGGAGGAGTCAGGATGACTCCCAGTGTCCCGCCTGGCCCAAGCAGCTGTCCAGTGGAGTCACTTACTCAGAGAACTCCAGGAAGGGGCCAAGCAGTAGGGAAGAGGCGTGTGTCTTTGCCTTGGTCACGGGAATTTGGGGTGCCTTTAAGACATACAAAGATGTCATGTGGGGACCTGACGCTTAGGATGGCTTAGGACCTGATGGCTTAGGAGGGAGAGTGAGAATGAACATGACCTGAGAGCCGGCCTCCAGGGACTCAACAGTGAAGGCCAGGCAGTGGAGAAGGCACTTAAGCAGGAAAAGGGGGTAACGCAGGAACACCCAGAGATGCAGGCTGTAGGTCCACCCACCCCGCATGCGCTCATGGCTAGCTACCCAACCGGGGATAAGGAGACACGCAGCCTGCCAATGTGGAGTTTCCCTGAACTACAAATCAGAGGAAGTGTTGTAAAGGAAAAGGCAGGGAATAAGGTTGATTTGGGGGAGGGCATAGAAGGGTTGTCGGAGGAGGCCACGTGTCTGCAGATCAGCCCCTTGACATGGAGAGACATGTCCATGGAGACAGCTCTCTAAGGAGAGACAGCTGTTCCAATGCCACAGGATCCACACTGATTTCTTCAACATCTGGATTGAAGATACCAGGGCCCAGTGAACGGGAAGGGCTTCGGGGGGTGGGTTCCCTGGGGCCCACTGTCTGCTTCCTCATGGGGGTGGTTCTCCCCTCCCCAGCAACTTGCCAGGAGGGGTTAAGGACCCACAGGTACCTAATGACCAAGTGTCTTTGACCAGTGAATGTCTCCCAAAAGAAGGGGAGAACCAGGTGAACTGACCCAGGACCCAAATGCCTGGGCCAAAGGTGAATGGGGGGAAGAGGAGCTACCACGGGGCCTGGGCCAATGAGAAGATGTCTGGGCACTTGGTCACAGCCTGGGGACAGGGACAGTCCACCTGAACCCCAAGGCAGTCAAACCCTTGTTCCAAGCAAAGTGGCCCAAAGGGTGTCAGTTAACACCCAGCCCTGCCACGGGTTGTCACGGCAATTTTTGTGGTGAGGACAGCAAGGAGTTACATGGCCTTGGGGATACAGCCGAGGAGTCCCCCCGCCCAGGCTGCCTGAAATACACCCCAAACTCAAGGTGGACTCTTTCACCCAAGGTCCCCGTCGACTGATTTACTGGGTTCCTTTAATCTAATTCTTTTCCATGTAAATGGTATGGCATTGTTCATATACAATCCAATTTAGTGAGGCAAATAGGAAGCACTGTGTTAGGGCAGTGGCCTTAAACACTGAGAAGGCACCAAGTCTCAGGGAAGAGAGTCCTTAGGCTCCGGACTCAGACTCTAAGTCCAGCTCCGCCACCTGCTGGCTCCGCCCCCACTGAGTCAGTGACCTTGGCCAAATGACGCAGGGCCCATCTTCCTTCTTGTCTTATAGACCAGGACAATAGAATTTCCTTCCCAAGGGTGTTTTGAGAATTCAGTGACATAATGCCTGAAAAGGACTTGATGTTAATAGTAGTAATAATAATGATGCTAATATCGATTGAGCACTTCTGGTACCCCAGATACGGTCAACGTGGCTGATATGTATGAAGGGATGAATGACCTATGACGTGGAACTCAAGGCCTTCCTGGTCCACACTCCTCCCTTGCACCCTCACTCCCTCCCCAAGTCAGATACCAGACCTTCGTTCCAGCCACACTGGCCTCTGGTCCTTCCTAACAGGCCCCACCTTCTCTCCACTCTCTCTGAGGCACTCTCCAGTTGGTTCCATCCCACCTTCTTGCTCTACCCAACTCCTACTCACCTTTCAGGTGCAAATCAAATATCCCCAAATACCCCAGCGGGTCTTTGAAGCCGCCTCTGCTGCCCACAGGGCAGGCTGTCAGCTTCACCCTCTCTGCACTCCCACACACTTCCTCCACACCCGAATGAGAGTGGTAAACACAAGGGCCAAGCAGGGCACTGAAGGACCTCAACTTTTTAAACTCATCAAAGCGCCATGAAACCTATAGTGTAGTTTTGTAATTAACTTTGTTTTAGGATACAAAATGTCAGGCACAGAGAAGTTAAGTAACTTGCCCAATGTCACACAGCCCATAAGCAGCAGAACAGGTACACAAACCCCCTGGGAAATTCTGATTGCAAAGCCGGTGCCATAAACAGCACACTGGGTTCAGGGTGCCTAAGTCTCTCTCCTCCATGTGAGGCTGGGAGAGTAGGAGCTGGGGACTGGGGGTGCCGGAGGTGGGGGACGGGAGGGATATGACTGTGTTTCATTCTGTGTCCCCGCCCCTTACTCCCTTCACCCCCCTCCCTGTACCTGGCAAACAAGCACATGCAACCTCCTTCCCCCAATTATTATAGGAAAAACCACTAATCCAGGAAAATTCACCCATGTGTCCTGGTCTTTTCTTTCTGTCCCTGATTTCTGATTGGGAAATTGTGCTATGAGTCCTGTCCAAGGGGCCAAGTACAGTCTCTTTGAAGTTGATATATAAAAAGAACTTCTAGTTCATCCAGTTTTTGTTGTTGTTGTTGTTGTTGTTGTTGTTTTAAGCCATTTCCCCGCCTTGGAGAAATCTGGAGCCTAACTCTAAACAGAGACATAGCATTGGTCGCGACATCTTTTCCCATTGAAAAGAAGGGATTCTGTTTTTAAAGAAAAGAGTAGTAGGGGTGCCTGGGTGGCTCAGTGGGTTAAGCCTCTGTCTTCGGCTCAGGTCATGATCTCAGGGTCCTAGGATTGAGTCCCACATTGGCTCTGCCTGCCTCTCCGCCTACTTGTAATCTCTCTCTCTCTCTGCCAAATGAATTAAATTAAGTTAAATTAAATTAACTTTTTAAAAAAAATAAGGAAAGAAAAGAATAACAGCGGAACTCAAAAGGCCCCTTCCTGGCACGTGCACCCGAATGTTTATAGCAGCAATGTCTACAATAGCCAAACTATGGAAAGAACCTAGATGTCCATCAACAGAGGAATGGATAAAGAAGATGTGGTATATATACACAATGGAATACTATGCAGCCATCAAAAGAAATGAAATCTTGCCATTTGCGACGACGTGGATGGAACTAGAGGGTATCATGCTTAGCGAAATAAGTCAATCGGAGAAAGACAACTATCATATGATCTCCCTGATATGAGGGAGAGGAGATGCAACATGGGGGTTAAGGGGGTAGGAGAAGAGTAAATGAAGCAAGATGGGATTGGGAGGGAGACAAACCATAAGTGACTCTTAATCTCACAAAACAAACTGAGGGTTGCTGGGGGGAGGGGGGTTGGGAGAGGGGGGTGGGGTTATTATGGACATTGGGGAGGGTGTGTGCTATGATGAGTGCGGTGAAGTGTGTAAACCTGGCAATTTACAGACCTGTACCCCTGGGGAAAAAAATACATGTTTATAAAAAATAAAATTAAAAAAAAAAAAAGGCCCCTTCCTGGCCAGGCAGCTCCAGGAGGCAGCCGACAAGTCAGAGAAAGGCGAGCTGGCTGAGCCTAGCCCCGCGCTCACACATCTGGGCCAGAATGGAGCTGGGGAGGCCCAATCCCAAGAGGGGAAGGACCCTGGAAAAATCTTCAGAGTTAGCAAGATGGAAAGGTGCCTGTCCCTTCCTTTGCCACCCCCTCGTTTAGTATCTAACTCAGTTATTTCCAGGATTCTTGTGTTTCCCACCGGAAGTGGATCAGGTCTGGGGCCAACTGGTCCTTTGCCCGAATCATCCGTGTTCCTTGCCCTCCCCCACCGACACTTAGAAACAAAAGGTACAGCTTTGCCAAGAATGGCATTCCTTCTAAAACTCCAAGTCTGGCTCAGTTCAACATGCACAAGAGGAGGCCTTTGAAGGTGCTCTGGCTAACTTTCTAATAAAGCAAAACTACCCGGCAGGACAGAGGCCAAAACAGAACACACGTCTTTCAAATTCAGGTCTTAATTGGCTCTGTAAAAAATTGATTTTTTTTTTATCATAGTAGCTTTATTTTTTTATTAACATATAATGTTGTTATTTGAAACCAAAGCTCAAACTCAGGCTGAAACCTCAGATTTGAAAACTGTTTGCAGCTAGAATTGGGAGGCGACCTGGGAGGTGGTCAGGAAATGTGGGGGCGGGGGAAGCACTGGGGGACGGTCGGGCTCCCAGTTCGCTGTGACTGAGTTCATGGGTTCGCACGCTCTTGGCCCCATTGGGAAGTCTATGCTGTCTAGCACGTCTTCATGCTAAAAGTCAGGGTGGAATCTGAAGGTGTCTAACACATAGGATGTCACCCTCTGAGTGATTCATCACCTCCCCGAGGAGAGGGGGCCCAAAGCAAGCAAAGGTCTGTGTATAAAGGACTTGGCACACGATGGGCACCTCTCAAAGTCACCTCCTGTCTGCTCTTTGGGCTGCTGGAGAGGAAGTGATGTGACCATGAGAGGTATTGGTGGGCAGAGAGCAGAGCTTTGACCACAGAGAGGGAAAGTTTGCCATGGGCCCCTGCGGCCACAGGGAAGGGGAGACGACCAGGGGTGAGGTGGGCCGTGGTGTGTGAGCATGAGCTGGCAGATGAGAGGGGGGACTGGAGAGGATGGCAGGACACTCCAGCAGGAGCCCCCAACACCATCTGAGTCTGGGGTTCATCTGAACCTGGGTTCCAGATGGGAAGCCAAACTCTGACAGCTATGGACAGGTGTATTTGTTTGCTCTTTGTTATAACATGATTTATTATACATTTTCAACATCTGAATTTGAATGTCTGAGGTTGGGAAAGATTCGCTCATCAAAAAAAAATTTTTTTCTTTATATTTTCTTTATTTATTTGTCAAAGAGAGAGAGAGAGCAAGAACAAGCAGAGGAGTGGCAGGCAGAGGGAGAAACAGGCTCCGCGCAGAGCAAGGAGTCCCATGCAGGACCGGATCCCAGGACCCCAGGATCATGACCTGATTCAAAGGCAGAAGCTTAACTGACTGACCCATATGTCCCCTCTCTTCAATTTTTTCTCTTTTTAAAATTTACTTATTTGACAGAGAGAGAAAGAGAGATCACAAGTAGGCAGAGAGACAGGCAGAGAGAGAAGGGGAAGCAGGCTCCCCACTGAGCAGAGAGCCCGTTGCGGGGCTCAACCCCAGGACCCTGAGATCATGAACCGAGCCGAAGGCTGATGCTTAACCCACTGAGCCATCCAGGCGCCCCGCCTCTCTTCAATTTTCAGTTCAGCTCCAGACCCCCTTCCTCCTGTTGATCACCCAATTCCTGCATTTATGTTACCTGTCAAGGCAGGTAGGGACTTGATCTTGTGGTTGCAGATAGGTAACAGGAAAACTGGACACTTTCGCAATAATGGAAATGGACTTTCAGAACTCACACTCATAAGTACCATTGGCATTTAAATACAGATGCCCAGTGAAATCTGCATTTCAGGCAAACAACAAAAATATTTTTACTACAAGTATGTCTTAGTGAAAATTATTCATTGTTTTTCCAAAACTCAAACTTAACTAGCCTCTGGTTTTTGGCTTTGGCTGAATCCAGCAATTCTACCCATTTGGCACGGATCAGATTATTGGGAGGAAATAGAGGAGATCAACTGCAGAAGTTGTCCAAGATGCCTCCAGAGAAATAGGCCACCTGTTCCTCTAACTCAGCAGGGAGCTGGACAGGAAGGGAGAGGGTCAGAGCAAAGAATAGACAGATTCTGCAGTTGGTTAGAGATGTGGAGCGAAGGCCCAGAAGCCGCCCAAGACTTAGAGAAACACTATCTACACCGTAGCTCCAGCGCTCCATGGGGCAGGACTCTCCCAGCCTGTTTCCCCATTAGCGCCTCATGGCCTGTGGTGATGTGTAAAGAGACCATGGGAATGTCTTACAGGTGCAGCATAAACAAGGTCCCAGCCCCATTCTTTTCCACATACAGGGCTGCTAAAGTCATGTCTCTTCCATACTGTCCTTGGCCGAGGATTTTGAACACGAGGGTAACATGTCCCCTTCTTCCATTTCCCCATGGGCCCACGCTGCTTGGACCTGTACAGTTCCCCACTCTTCCCAAGAGGCACTCGCAAGCGGTCAGCTTCCTATCCTTGGCGAACTTGAGGACCTTCCCTCTGCTTTTTTAGGGAACCGTTGATAAAAATGTTTCTGAGGGCAGAGTTGGGACAGAGCCCCACAAGCCATAAATCCTGGCCCTCCAGGGGGCCCTTAGTCTGTGATCAAACACTCTATAGGGCCCGTCAAATGCATCTACAGCCACACCTGATTTCTCTGTGCTTGGCCATCAGGAGCAGCCTGCTCCGCTAATGACATAGGCGATGAGTCCAGAGACTGACCCTCCCCTCTGCCCTTTTCTACCTCTGGACTTGGGACAGATCATGTGGCTTTTTTATCCAGAGATAAAGTTTCATTTCACCTTTTGATGTCCTTTTCCTTTAATTGTTTTTTTCTTTCTTCATGTCAATTTTTAGGAGTCGAAACAATTTCTTCCTGAATTACAAATGTTGGAGGCAAACAATGCGATCCCTTGCCTGGATTTCTTCAAATCACCTTGCCTTTGCCCTCGGTGGCTCTGCCTTCCTCGCACACACCCCCTGGATCAGGGCTCCCTCCAGAATGAGGCACCTTTCCTTGGCCTCTGTTGCCACCTGCAGGATCATTTGGGTGGAGAGTTCGGCGACCCTGCGTGCTCCAGGAAAGAGAAGGCAGCCCCAACCTGAAGGCTTCCGGCTTCCGGGGTTGTCAGAGACCTCAGTAGGCACAAACTAACCTCATTATCTCTCTGGAGCTCAGGCTCCGATATTTAATTAGCTGAGTGACTTTGGGCAAGTAATTTCTTTGAGCCTATTTCCTCGTCTCTGAAACATCATTTCACACCCATAATTGCTTTGATCGCGATTGTTGATGGGCCATTCATTCATGTACATATCTGTGAAGCAAACACCATGTCGATACACAGACACACACACAAAAAGCATTCCAGAGGAAATCTCCATCTTACAGTGGCATCCATCAGATCCACAGGAAACTGTCCTTTTGTTGTGACACTTGCTACAACAGAGGCATGACCAAAGTGTCCCGTGAACTAAGAAGTGACCAACTCTGCCAAGTGCAACCAGGGAAGTCCTCACAGTGGAAGAGACATACGAGTTGCCTGTGAAAACACACATCAGAATTCACCAGAATGTGGAAGAACACACAGGAGTTGTTCACTAGATAGAGAACAAGGGAAAGGACATGCCAGAGAGAGGAAGCAAAGAACCAAAATGCTTTTACCTAGATTGCTGTAGAAACTTCCAAGGTGTGACTGAACTTTCAGATCCTGCAGCAGGCTTGGTAGGAGAGAAGTAGAAGGATGGAGAATTTTGCTACCTTCAAAGCAAAGAGATAGCCCCTCACTTTGTGAGCGGTGGGGCCCGGCCCTGCTGGGGGTCTAGCTCATGGAGGAGGGAGAAGAACTGCAAGGTTGGGAAAAGAACATTCTGGGCAGGATCAGGAGGGAGTGGGGTCTGCTTCATGCCCCAGGCTCTACCACCCACTCAGTGTACAACCTTGGCTATGGTAACCATTCTTTCTATGCTCAGAGCGTTGTTGCCAAGATACAATCAAAACTGTTAACACAGTGCCTGACACAGACGTGCTCAAATATATGAACAGCTGGTATGACCACTAGATGTTCAACGTCGGGACATTCTTTTATCTCTCCAAGCCTACTTTCCTCCTCTAGAAGATGAGAAGAACAGTGCTTGCCCACATGCATCGGGAATTCATTGTGAAGGTGCTATCAGGTAATAGAGTCTGTGAAGTTCATATATACCTGAGTTATAAATAAGAATGGGATCCTCAAGCCTGCATCTTAAAAACATACTGAGTGCCTACTGTTTGGAAGGCATTTTCACTTTCATTGCCCCATTTAGTGTTTCCTGACAACCATCTTAACAAGGTAGGCATCCCGTTTTGCTTGCCTTACATGTAAGAATCAGATGTTCTGTGAGCAGGTGCTGGGTTGGAACCGTAAACCAGAGAGGATCACGGGAACTACAGCTGAGCAAAGGGACCAGGCATGATGCGTGTATGGGCAGCCCCAGACTCCGTGCTTACACTCTCATGTCCCACTCGCTGTTTCCAGATCTCTCCAGATCTCAGACCTTCCAGTGCCACCTCTGTGTATCCCGACAGCCCCACATCCCTATCTCCTATCCCTATCTCCTATCTCCAGCCCAGACGTCGCTAGTCAGCTTCTCCACCACTTCTTCCGTTAGACCCTTCCAGCTTAGCATGACCAAGACTCAGCTTGTCAGTGCCTTTCACACAGCTTTCCAGTCTCGGTCCTTCCAGCGGCTTGAAACCATCTTCGATTCCTACCAATCGCACCTCACAGCAGACAGGAATTGTTTTTATTCTAGTTTGAAATGCATACTCACAACGTGACCACTTCTCTCCACCTCCAGTAGCCCCCACCTGGCCCAAGACAACACCCCTCTCCCCTGGGTCCCTGCTGTGGTCATGTTGCTTCAAGATCTCCTACCATCTATTCTCAATGCAGCAAACAATGTAAAAAGCAAATGACCACTCGCTGCTCAAAACCTACAAATGATTCCCCATTTCTTTCACATGAATGCCAAGGTCCATTAAGTTTTTACAAAGCCCTGTAAAATGGGCCCTCTTCCAACAGATATGATTTTGTTTTTATGTGTATTGCTTATTGTCTGACTCGAAGGCCAGCAAATAATCCTTTACTGGCACACAGTGTGGACTCTATAAATATGTGTTGAACGGATAAAATGACCATAGTGGTTAAGTGCTATAAGAAGATGCAGTCTGGTGGCTCCTGGGTGGCTTAGTCGTTAAGCTTCTGCGTTCTGCTCAGGTCCTGATCCTGGGGTCCTGGGATCAAGCCCCGCATCCGGCTCCCTGCTCAGCAGAAAGCCTGCTTCTCCCTCTCCCACTCCCCCTGCTTGTGTTCCCTCTCGCTGTCTCTGTCAAATAAATAATCTTGAAAAAGGAGGAGGAGGAGGATCCCTCTAATAAGAGCCAACTCATAGGGAGAGAGCCAGAATTTCAGCTGGATTTTTATAGCTCCGAAACCAGAGGTTCTTCCACCAAGACAGTGTGCAGTGGAGTGCCTGGCACAGCAGGTGCTTTTATATGCTCCCCAAATTGGCATCTGAGATGATTTCCGGAAACAGGGAAGGTCTTCCCTCAGCCTCCATCAGAGGTTTGCCCGCTAAAGACACACACACCCTGCCTTCCCTGGACCACTTCGTGTGCGTAGACTTCGTAGCTCCTTAAAATGTAAACAGTTCTCAAGAGGAGGAGTAAAAGAAAAGTCAACTGGACCCACGCTGGCTTTGCTAGAGACGAGATGCGTAGCCTACCCCCCCACACACCACCACCCCCCGCCCACGGCGCCTTCCTGCAGGTGATGGAGACGCAGTAAAGGAAGGTACCCAGGTCCCGCCTCACGGGGGAGGTGGGGCGAGAACCTGGAACCAGGCTGCCCTCTGCCGGCGAGCCTGTGGAATCGGCGCACGGTGGAGGAGTGCGGGGGCGGAGGTACCAAGCGCCAACCTCAGCCCCGCTCAACTGTAACCCGACGCCCCTCTTAACACCTCTCAGATGGGGCGCATCGCCAAAAAAGGGGACACGGGGTTTAGGGAAGGGCGGGCCTTACGGTCCCACTGAGATGGGTCAACAGACGGTCCGAGGCTGACGCAGTTGTACCTTTGATTCATCTAATCCTCCGCTTTGCGTTCGCGTCTTCAGCAGCTTCTGCTCCGGCCTCGCCTGGGGAGGGTCTGCGGGATCAGGCCCCGCCGGGGTCTTCAGCGGATCCAGGGAGGCCCAGGGGGCCAATGCGTAATTGTGTGGATGAGAGTGGCCGGTCCTGGGAGTCTAAGGCTTCCCTCGGACTCCCAGGATCCCAGTCCGAAGCCGGGGAAGAACCCGGGCCGGGAGGAGGGACGTGAGGTCCCGAGTACAGGGAGCGCTGGCGGCCCCGCCCGTCGCAGTCCTTCTCCTCCCGCTCGTCTTCCCCGCGGCGGCGGGGGTCACCAGAGATGCAAGGAGCGGGTGGGGGACGCGAGCGGGATGCGGCCGCGCCCTTGGACACGTAGCCCCCTCCGCGGACCGGAGCCCACCTCGGGCCTCCGCCGTCGGACTCGGCCGACGGCGCCGCAGGGCGGGCCCCCTGGGGGCAGGCGGGACCGCCGGGACCCTCGAGAAGCACGGTTCTTGCCCCAGCGCCTCGGGATCCCCCAGACGTCGGACAGCCCCGAGCGCCCTGCCGCCCTCCTGCCCCACCCCAGGGGGTCCCATCGCCGCCCTCGTGGGACCCGGGGGCTGTCGGAGGAGGCGCCAGCAGTCCGGGTAGCGGGGCATGCTGTGTACACCCCCGATCGCAGCTGCCGGACCGCCCGCTTTCGGAACCGAGCCCCTGCTCAGGCTCCTCGTACTGACTGGGACAGGGGAGAGGTTTTCAGCCCAGTTCGGGCCCTGGTGTCCTAAGCATCAGCCTGTCCTTTCTGCGCCGGAAGAAACGGGCAGAGGGGGCTCGGAAGGGCCAGAGGAAGGGACAGTGTTGTCACCTGGCTGCCTCCCCGAGGACCTCGGAACTTGGAGTGGGAAGGGGGAGGGTGCACAGCCTTGATTCAGCTCAAGAAAAGGAGTGGCTCTCCCCCACCCACCCCAGGGGAAAATAAACAGTCTCTGGCATTTTCCTGCATTCCTGATTTTTAACCAAACTATTGTTGAAGGTTGGCCACCATGGGCTGGGTTGGAGGACTTCCCCTCCGGAGCAAACCTACCCACCCCAGGCCCTGGGCGGAGTGGGCGCCTGGCCCAGCCAGCCCTCCAGGAACAATGCCCCTTTGTAGCCCGCCCTCCTAGCCCGAGGCCACCCCTCCACGCCCAGGGCTCCCACTCAGAGGACTCCACTGGAGCTTCACTGTGCTTCCAGGCCTCTGCCTGGGAAGGAAACAAAGTGACCTTCCTAATTGCTGGGGGTAGTGGAAGAGAAGGGAAGAGTGCCTGCGCTTTGAGTGTTGGCAGGCACCTGGCTCCTCCCTACCAGCCTTGTCCAGAGGAATTCTTACTCTCAGGTTCTGTACCAATGCAAGGTCCACAGTCGTGAAACGGTAGGGAGGTCCCAAACCCAGCCCTGTTGTAGAGAAATTATGCATACATATGTACACACGTATACATGTATGAATTTATACACACATGCGTTTTTTACACACACATAAATTAATATATGCATTTATACGTGTACATTTTTTCCTTTCCACCACCCAGGGTTGAGAATTAATGGCGGTTTGATGTTGTTCCCTTTCCATCTAAAGCCTCCAAAACTGTGGCTGGCATTTGCTTGACAGTTCTTCTGTGTGCCCCAGGAAGGAACCCCTCCCTATTCCCTCCTCCCGTCTCCCTCTTTCACCTGCCCCACCTCCTTGGCATAGGCCCCCTGCCTCCTCATTTAGATCTGAGAGGCAGTGCCTTCTGCTTGGGTGTGCCTCCGGAATGGTCCTCTCCCTTCAGGCTCTGGCTTGTCCGTCCTCCCTCAATACTCCTGCCAGTGTCTCAGTCCACTGCCAAGACCTGGGAGGACCTGATCCCTCCCATCTGCTCTGCAAAAGGGCAGAACCTCAGGGGTGCTGGGAATAATGGTTACCCTCTCCACCTTGGGCAACTGTTGGCAGACTCCACAGTCATTCACACAAGCTAGAGCGAGTCCCAGACCAAAGATGACTACCAAAGCCCGGAGCAGTGGATGCTGGCTATGGGGTCACTGAGGGACCACCGACCGAAAGTACAGACTGGGTGACTCCTTGGAAAAATATTCATGTATGGGGTGCTGGTAATTTTGCAGGAGGCAAAAATGAGGTCCTTGAACTCACAGCTCCATACATTTCCAACTTCCCCTCCCACCCCTCCCTTTCCCTGCCTGCACTCCTCCTCTGTTTGCACTGGCTGTGGACCACTTCTTCTTGCCAAATGACTCAGTACAGTGGGAAGTTTTGCTTATTTGAGGGAGGCCTGTATACTCTACAGGTACCAAGACTGTCACACACACACACACACACACACACGCGCGCGCGCGCGCGCGTGCAATTGAATTAAATAAATAAAAATAAAATGCCCAGAAACAGATAACCGATCCTGTGAAATTTACAATCCTTGATATCTGCTGAATGTTCGCATCAACCAAAAGCAAGACCAGGGTAATCCACGTGGGGCTCATGGACCTTAGTAACCTTGAGGCAAGGACGATCAAGGAAATATTGTGCAGGCTCCAGTCTGGCTTGGAATCCTGGTTCTGACACTCGCTGTGTGATCTTGGACCAGTTATTCAGCCTCTCTGAGCTTCAAATTCATCTTCCTCAAAAACAGAATTAATAATTCTTTATCTCAGCAGGGTTGTCGTGAAGAGTAAATGAAATAACACATTTGAAAGTTTCCAACGTACAGCAAGCGCTTAGTAAGTGTTCATTTCATTGTTGGCAGTTCTATTAGAAATGAAGCCAAAAGAGGATTTCCATCATTACATGTCAAAAAAAAACCTCTGGAAATGCGGTCCATCAGAGGTCTTCGGGCCCCTCAAGCAGGACCTAGAGCTATTTTGAACGGAGGAAGTGAAGGTGGGATGAGGACCGGGGGTTCAGGGACTTACCTCCTTCTTGTTTTCTGTTGAAAACAGAAGGTGCAGAAGGAAAAAAACGTGGTTTTCTGGTGCAGAAGGAGAAAACATAGTTTTCTGGCAGCATGAGTATGTTTTGGCAACATTTAAAAAATTGTCCCCCTTTTCTGATAAATGGGCTCAACTCCAGTCTCCTCCCTTCCTTCCTTCCTCCCTTCACCCCTTTCTCCTTCTCCTCCCTCTTCCTCCCCACATTTCCTCATCTGAAACCTGGCAGTCAGAATAATTCATAGGGTCACAAGAAGGGCTGAGTGGGATAACACATTCAATAAATCAGCCCTATCTCCCTTAAGCTGTCTCTTCTTTTCCTCGTCCCTGTTGACTTCTAGTTCTCTCTGCTTCTCCCCCTTCCCATTCTGCACAGAGACGGAAAGTGAGGCTGGACCAGGCCCAGAGACAAAGGGTAGGTCTGGGAAATGTGTGGCTCCTTCATGTCATTCCACCGGATTTGGATGATCGTCATATGATGGGCGGCTAATAGCTTATCACCTAGCAAGCTCCTACCAGCGGCATCGAAGAGTACACAGCTCCTGAATTATTTACTTGTAGGAACTTTTCACTGGGTGTGTGGTCACGGCATGGAGTCCTAGAGTAAATAAACTCAATACTGTAATTTGATTCATTCTGGGGTCATGCCTAAACTCAACAACATTAAAAATGTACCTGTCTGTGCTGAGGACTCCTTGGGCAGGTAGATGAAGGGACTTGCCGTGTTCATCTTAGTGCTTTGTTTGGGCTTAGAGAGGGGGCTTCTCCTTTTGAGAAGTTAGGGCCTGAATGTTCTAGCATGCTACAGGAAAGGCAGCCCTGGTCCAGGGCTATGGCTGGCTGTTCTGGCATGTCAGCATTCCCCACCCCTTGCCCCCCAATGATGCTGCCTCCTTTTATAGTTCAGTCTGGATCAATGGCTTGGCATTGGTTCATTCAGCAACCATTTACTATGATGCCTGCACAAGCTGGGGGGGTGGTGGTGGTAATAAAGACAAGGCCCCTTGCTCAGGACAACTCTGAAGGGCTATCCCGGCTGCAGAGCCCCCCAAGGGCCTCCTGAGTCCTTTGCTATGATAGCAGCAGCTCACCTTTTCCTTTGCTTGATGCTGTGTCCTTACATCCCCTTTCAGGTGATGTCCCTGATCTCATCAGTGACCTTCCTTCATGCTGATCTCATCTCATCGTCTGATTCCTGGGAGTGCCCAAGCTCAACGTGGAGCTGCCTGGAAGGTGGGCTGAGACAGACCGGGGTTTAAATCCTGGCTCTGTCACTTAGTGCCTATGTGATTTGAGGCAAGTTATCTAACCTTTAAAATTTCGCTTTTCAACTGGGGGAAAAGATTTTAGTAAAGATTAAATGAATTTATATAGAGTGTGTAAGTACCTGGATCACTGAAGCAGCTCAAAAATATTAGTTCTTTCTTTAATATTCATTAGACAGGACATCTCAAATCCTACTAGAACTTTCATGTCAAATTTATACATTTTACTAGAATATACTTTTATGTTCTCGAAAACAATACTGCATCTTTGAAGAGGTGACTCGTTATTAACTTTTTAGAACACTGTCTTAAGTGAAGCAAAGTGGTTAAGAAATCAGAGGGAGAGTGGATTTGGTTGCCGGTAAGTGAGCAAACTAACCAAATGACCTAGCGAATCACGGCAAAATATCCTCACGTGTAGAACAGGATATTAACAGTAGATACTTATGACAGATGGTATTTTCCTTGAATGTCTACAGTAATATTTCTCACTCCAGCTGCTCTTCCAGAATGACCTTGTCATTTTGGAGCGCCTGGGTGGCTCAGTCCATTAAGTATCCGCCTTTGGCTCAGGTCATGATTTCAGGGTCCTGGAATTGAGTCTCATATAGGGCTCCCTGCTCAGCAGGGAGTCTGCTGCTCCCTCTCTGCTTATGCTCTCTCTCTCTCTCTCTCTCAAATAAATAAAATCTTTTAAAAGAAAAAATGAAAAATAAAGAAAATGACTTTGCCATTCCTCTGTCAACAGATGACATCTAATTCCCATTCCCCTTGCATCCAGCCTGGCCTCTGCGACTCCCATGATCACAGAATGTTGCAGAAACAATGTTCTGGACCTTCAAGGTTAGATTACATGAGACCAGGTCATTTTGTCTGGGTTTCATGTAACATCCCCGCTGGAAACCAGCCACCATGCTGTGAGAAGGCCAAGGACTTGGAGAAGTTTAGCAGTGGAGATATCTGCTTAACGGCCCAAGCTGACAGACAGCATCAACTACCAGCTAACGGAGAGAGCCATCTTGGATGTCTCGCCCCACTGGGCCATTAGATGCCCACGGCCCCAGCCAACTGTGACTCCATGAGGCCCCAACAAGAATGGCCCTGCTGAGCCCAGTCCAACCACAGAATATGGCAGGGAATAATCAACTGTTGCTTGAAACCACTAAATTATGGGCTGGTTTGTTATGCAGCAGTACAAGCCCAAACTCTACCTCCTAGGGCTCTTGTGAGATGAGACAAGGCAGACAAACGGAAGAAGTGCTTGATCAGTGATTACTACACTCGGAGAAAAGGATAAACTTATTTATATGGGGAGATAGAAGATGGGGACACATAAACTCAATAGTAACCAGACATCTTCTGAATCAATATTTAGTGAGCCCCTGTCCCATGCTCTCTATAAGATCATAAAATCTCTGAGGAGAAAGGAATCTTGGAATTCTTCTAGTTCTACCTGGCCCCCAGGGAGGACATTTCTTCAAGAAAGTTTGCTCAATCCAACAGTTACTTATTAACCCCTGCTCTGTGGGCACTGTCGGAAGCAGAATACCAAGATGACTGAGACCAAGGCCAGACCCAAGCGCAAACGCAGGGACGGCATGACCCAGTGTGGTATCTGCACGTCCCCAGCAGGGAATGGGTGAGCCACCTCATTGTCGGCCAGCTCCGGTCACACACCTTCCCCACGCTCGGGTTCCTGCCCATCTGTTTTTTGCATACCAACTTGTATTTTGAGTGGCAGTTCTCGGGTTCTTTGCCTTCTCGTCCCATATCCTGAAGTCAACTATTTACATAGGCACTTGCCCCTCTCAGCCCAGGCTCCCCCTTCTCAAGGAAGGCAGGCTGGGCCTGGAATTGGACACCGGCCCTCGGACCCTGTGAGGGCGGTCCCTGGGTCTGTTGGCCACCGGGGCCTCAGCTCCTGGAATGACCAAAACCAAAGAAGAGAAACAAAAAGAAGAAGAAAGTGAAGAGAAGAGAACAACGAGAAAATGTATCTCGTTATGTGTGGGTCCAGAAAAATGCCAGAAATTTCCTTCACCAACGATCGTATCAGTCTACGTGCGGCCGTCGGAAGCCCAATCCACATTCATTTCAAACGACAGCCTAAGCGGCTTTCTCAGCCTTCAAAAGTGACATGAAGGCTTTCACAGGCCGGAATTTTCATGGACAGCAGAAACCAGTTGTTTTTTGTTTCTTTGTTTGTTTTAAATCTCGGAAGGGTTCACTCAGCGTTCACTGCAGCCAAGTAGTTAAGAAGCTGCTACAATTTATGAGCCATCCCTGGTTCCCACACACAGACATATCTTATGGCTTCTTAAAATTATCTATAAAAAATGTTTCACACACCATGAGCTTCCCACAGATAGAGGGTTAGGACTTTTATTTTCAATGAGAAACGGAAGTTCCATGGCACAGATGAGAAAGCCCTCGTCTTCTCTTGGGAAAGAGAGGGAGAAGAGAACCCACCAGAATAGTGCTCACAGCTCTCAGAAATCTGCCCTCCTCCTCCTCACCTGATTCACCTGCTGTGAGCTCCGCCCCCACCCCCCAGGTGTTGGGACAGAGCAATTTCACATCCCTTCATCACCCATGAGATCACTTTGGGTCCTCATGCTCTTTCTTCTCCTTTGAAAATGTTATCCCTTGTTTGTACCGATGTTTCTCTGCATGTCTGTAACAGGAGTTTATATACAACCCAACACAGGGTCCTGCTGTTCCGGGATTGCTCTATTTTGTTGCTACAATGTATTCATACCGTGGAGTAGGGGCAGAATCTGTGGAATTACCTCTGGAGACAGAGCCCCCGCCTTCACAAGAGGAAGTCCTAAGAAAAAAAGGAACTTGGTGGGGGACAGGGGAGGCAGTTTTCTGGGAAGTTTGGCCACCGGTGGGGAGACCTCATTGCTGATACATTCTCTTGGCTTGTATGGTTTCTGAGCACTCAAGAACCCCCCTGGATTGAGATGTGTCTAGAGGGTCCTGACAGACCCTCAGAGATGGGTCTGAGGTGTTCTGCTGAGCCCTCCTAGGATGCAAAGGATCAGGGAAATCATGACACCTCTCCTAGAGAGAGATGATCCGCAGAGTCATAACAAGAATGCCTTTGGAAAGACAGACCTTCATTCTCGCTTCCATTTGGCATCAGTCCCAAGGCCCTCCATCTGTTTTCTCATCTGTGCCCGTGCCCCACGAGCAAATCTCCACCATCTTCCTCTTCCTCCTTTTCTGCTCAGGGGTGAAGACAGCTCACATCCTGGTCCGCGACCTCCATCCTCCTGCAGCTGGCCCTGGAAGGCTGCAGCTGCTTTTCTGCAACTCTTGCAAATGAGTCTATGGCTCACAACAGCACGGATGGCAAATGACACATCAAATGGGAGAGGGCACCTGGGTGGCTCAGTTGGTTGGGGGTCTGCCTCCAGCTCAGGTCATGATCCCAGAGTCCTGGGATCCAATCCCATATCAGGATCCCTGCTCAGCAGGGTGTCTGCTCCTCCCTGTCCCTCTGACCCCAACCCCCTCCGGCTTGTGCACTCTCACTCTCTCTCTCTCAAATAAATAAATAAATAAAATCTTTTAGAAAAAAATAAAATAAAGGGCAGGGAGAAGAAACTACGGCAGAGGGGGCACCCAAATTCTCAGTGCTGTGAATTGTATAAGACTGATGGTTCACAGACCTATACCCCTGAAGCAAATAATACATTATATGTTAATAAAAAGTAAATAAATAAAAACAAAATAAAATGTGAATTGATGTCTTTAAAAAAAAAAAGTTTGGCCACGGTCACAGTGTTTACCTGCAGCCCACTAAGCCTGCCTAGCTATTCGGACCTCATCCAAAGGGATTGATTAGGATACTCATTCATTTGTTTGCTGAAGGTTAGGAACAAAACAGTTTTCAGGGATAAGATCTGCTTGCATTTTTTTAGTCATCAAAAAAGAAAACTAAATAGGTCTCGAGTTTCTTTTCTGATCAGTTACATTTTCATTCTGTTCAAGACACTATCTCCCTCAGTGACAATGGACTTCATTTCTCATTATTTTTTTAAAAATTTTTAAAAATATTTTATTTATTCATTTGACAAAGAGAGAGAGAGCAAGAAAGGGAACATAAGCAGGGGGGGCATGGAAGAGGGAGAAGCAGGCTTCCTGTTGAGCAGGGAACCCAATGCGGGGCTCGATCCCAGGACCCTGGGACCATGACCCGAGCCAAAAGCAGATGCTTAACCAACTGAGCCTCCCAGACGCCCTTCATTCCTCATTATAACAACTCATTTCTTCTTTGCTCTTTTCACTGACTCAGTGTGTGAAATAGTTTTCACGTTGCCTTGTGAAGAAAGAAACAGCATGTCCTTATGCTATGTTAGCATTTGGAGAAATGCCTACACAATCTCTAATTTCTCGAAATGAGCAATTCTGAGACTCAGTCCCTATGGAAGTGCACTGAAGGGAGATATGTGTTCATGATCTGATCACCTTCCTTATCTTCTTTGTCCAACATAGCAATGTAGGGCTGGAGACCTGCGTGGGGCAGTGTGAAATGCTTCTCCCAGGAAGAGCATGGCTCAGAGGTCTGTTGCCTGTAAGCATTTGTGATAGTATCAGAACTCTGCCCCTGGACTTCACACCCTGCCTCAAGAGCCTGCCAGTGGAGGTAGGAAGGAGGACACACTGCTCACAACAGGGCTGATGTAACAGAGGCTGTTGAGGAAAGACTTCCTGTGGGCCCAGCGAGGGGCTAAGCATGCCTCGTCCATCTTCTTGCTCTCACATCATGATCCCATTCTCCAGGTCATGTTGTTCTGGGAACATAAATAAAAAGACTAGAAGGCAAGGGCATTTGACGAACGGATAATCAGCGGGTCAACTTGACCATGAGTTCCTTGAGCTTGGGTTCTTCATCTTAATCTCAGTTTTATCTCTGCAGACCAAAACACTGGAATGCTCACTGACCGTTTCTGGGTAGTCTTTAAACAGACTTCAAGGCTAAAGAGAGCAAGAGGCAACTCAGGCTGCCAGTGAAGCCAAAGTCCTGGTTCTTTCCGAGGGAATATTGGATTTTCTCAGAGATGAGTCTGAGCGAGGGACTATACATGTGTTCCATCTGGACCATCTTGCCATCAAACTGGCAGGGCTGTGAGACTCTTCAAGACTACCAGGGCATACTTTTCAGAGTCCTCAGAATGTTTACGATCGGTGCTGCTCAATCTTCATTTTTCTGGAGTAACTCTTCCAGTATCTGAAATCAAATGACCCAAAACAGGCTGGAATTATTCAGGGAAGCCAGGAGATAAGCACCTGTCCCCAACGATGGAGGGTTCTCCTCAGGCCGAACAACAGGTAGACCCCTGTTCGACAATCTCCCCTTTACACAGAGTGGCTGAATGTATTTGTAAATCTGTGTCCCTTCCTTAAGTTTGCAACTTCCCTTCTCAAAATGGAAACTTATTTGGAAATCCTTTGCTCATTTAAAAGCTTTTTGGCAGTAAAAATACATATAAATAATGTCATGCAGGAATGACTGCACTTGTGATCTGCCTTTCTATGAACTCGATTTATTCCTTTCAAAAAGATAAACTCTGACTGTATAGAGCAACACCACAAATTGGTGAGACTCTTCTTCTTAGTCACTTTTGTGAGATCTGTATATATTCAGGGTGTTTTCCATCCCTTTGCAAATTATATTCGTTGGTATTCTCCCCCTGCCCCCAGTCATAGTCTGCAAGGTGTACAGTACAAGCACATAACTGTACTGTTGGCCTACTCTTTGTGCATGGTGGACATGGAGTGTCCAGCAAATGGAGAGTAAATAGAAACTCTAAAGGCCTGGGTGGCTCAGTTGGTTAAGCATCTGTCTTTGGCTGAGGTCGTGATGTCAGGTCCTGGCATCGAGTCCCGCCTTGGGCTCCATGCTCAGCCTCCTTCTCCCTCTGCCTGCCACTCCCACTGCTTGTGTGCTCTCTCTCTCCCTGACAGATTAACAAATAAAATCTTGAGGGGGCGGGGGGAGAAAAGAAACTCTAAAGTTGTATCATCTCACATTTTGCAGCCTGATAATTCTAATTTTGTAAGTTCATTTTCAGACGCCAGGGGAAAATATTTGCACTGAAAACCCAATCATAAACACCTCTTCTCCTCTCCAGATAGCACAGAAAATTCTAAAACAAAGATTTATGTTTCCTGACTCTTGGCAGAGCCCTACCTGCTTCGGGATTGAGAGGGAAGGTCTACAGAGAACACCTAAGTCATTTATTAAAATCTTGAGCTGAGACAGTCCCTTGTAGGAGAAAGCTCAGTGGTTTTAAGTACATGCTTGGGAGCTGGACAGTGGGATGGCAAGACCCAAGTCCATTTGCTGCCATGTAATCTTGGACAAATTGTTAACCTCCCTACCAGCCCTTGGTGCCTTCCTTTATAAAAATCCTCTGTAAAATATAGATGCACTTTAGTAGAGGGTAGAGAACGTAAGTGCTCAATAAAATCTAGGTGGTATTGTTATCGTGACAATTAAGACACCACCCAAGTCCTCTAAACAGCCAGTCGAGTTTCGGAGACTGTGTAATGATGTTATTCCTCAGACTCATCTGATTTCCTACCAATTAAGTCCAACCTTTGCTTCTCCCTTCTATAAAACACTGGGATAATCATGGTAAATAAAATGGCTTTGTGTTTCTAAAGCCTGATCACACTCATTTTCTCATTTGATCTCCACGATAACTCCGTTAATGTAAATGAGGAAAACCTTGTTATCTCCATTTTCTAGGTAAGGGACTGATGGCACAGAGAGGTCAGGTGCTTTGTCCAACTGATAAAAAGTAGAATGGGACTCAAAGCAGTATCTTTGTCTCTGGGATGAGTAGAAGGGGCCTCGGCACGAAGGGTCATCCCCCTAGGTCTAGCTCCCGGCCGCCATGTTCCCTGGTCTATGCCAGTGATCCAGTTTCGCTGCCATCCCTGGGAGTATGCGGACAGGGAACACTTCTCCTCCACTTCCTGGAATTCTGGATCCCCAGTCTGCTGCCTTAGCTCTGAAACTTCAGCATCTGGTATCAGCTTCTTATCATGCCCAAGGTTGTACCAGCAGGTGTTAGTAGGACGCATCTGGCTGGGGCAAGTCATGCTGTTTCTACACATACGAACCCTCCTAAATAACATCTTTGTCTTCTTTAAATATCAACACGCTCACCAAAGTCAACTTCAAAAAAAAAAAAAAAAAAACTGTCACAAGGAAGCATCAGGCTGGAATGGATGGATAAACACTGGCAGGGGAGGGTGTGTCTGTTCTATCAAAGTCCAAAGTAGCTCGAGCTTCCAGGCAGCCAGGCTGGACCCCGAGCACTGAGGCGATGGATTTAAGCATTTGGCAACCTTTCGCATGAGCACCTGCTGTTGTGGGACCATCCCCTTCTGCTCCAGTCCACCAAGTGGGGAAGGGCTCTGCCAAAATATGTGGCCCAGGGAAACTGAAATGACCTAAGATTATAGAACCAACCTTGGCTGTACACCAGAATCCTAAGGCAAAACTTTTAATAAATACTGATGGCAGATCAATTAAATCAGAATCTTTGAGCCTGAGACCCAGCCACCTGTTTTTTTAATACAGCCATATTGATATACATTGTATTATATACATTGTATAATTGGCATGCAATAAACTGCACATAGTTAAAGAGTTTGATGAGTTTTGACATAAATATATATCCTGACCCATCACTACAATCAAGATGTTGGACATGGACATCATCTCCTAAAGTTCCTTCACACCCTTTGTAAATCTTCCCTACCTCCCCCATCCCCACCACCAGGCAAACATGAATCAGCTTTCTGTTGCTATAGATGAATTTATATTTGCTAGAATTTTAATTATATGGAACCATATTGTAACTTCCTTTTCTTTCCTCTGGCTTCATTAGCTCAAAATTATTTTGAGATTTATCCATGTGGTTATGTGTCTATTCCTTTTTTTTTTTAAAGATTTTATTTATTTATCAGAAAGAGAGCACAAGCAGGGGGAGCAGCAGGCTCCCCACTGAGCAAGGAGCCCAATGGAGGACTCGATCCCAGGGCCCCCAGATGATGACCTTAGCCAAAGGCAGACACTTAACCGACTGAGCCACGCAGGCGCCCCATGTCTATTCCTTTTTATTGCCGAGCAGTGTTCTGCTCTGAGATATACCATGGCTTGTTGATCTATTCACTTGTTTCAAAACATCTGTTTCCAGTTTGGGACTATTACAAATAAAGTTACTCTAAATACATATGTGCAAGTCTTTGGGTGTAGGATTTCTTTTTCTTGGATAAACAGCTCAGAGCGGAATGACTGAATCACGTGGTAGGTCTACGTTTAGCGTTTTAAGAGTCTGCTGAACAGATTTGCAAAGTAGTTGTACCATTTTATATTTCCACCAGCAGAACAGAAGAGTTCCAGTGGCTCTATGTCCTCTCCATTCTTGTCAGTGTGGGTGGGTAAGACATCCCACCAGAAATTTAATTTGCATTTTCCTAATAACTGATGGTGTTAAACATCTTTTCATGTGCTCCCCCCACCTTCTTTGACATTAGGTATATCTTTTTTGGAGAAGTGTCCGTTCAAATCTTTAGAGATGGGACCTAAACATCAATTAAACATAAATAAAATCTCCCCGGTGATTCTAAATATCTAGCCAGGGTTAAGCACTACTGTCTTAACTGGAAAATGGAGTGCAAACCTCTCATTTAATCATGCGGGGACTGAAATCTAGAAAGAGATTGGGTTACTTGTAGAGCAAAACAATGAAATCACCCTTAACATTATTGTGGCCACTAGGGACCTATCCTTCACTAACGTGTTTCCGTAAGCTGGACAGCGTATCTACCTGAGCTAAGACTTACTGGTCCATGCTTCAACCTGATCACTGACCATCTCACCTACTTATCTATTTTGTTCTATAATAAAAATTTGAAGGACATGATTGATTTTGAATTTGCGACAGTCTTATGACTATGATGACATGGGAGGGGAAATGGTCTCAGGACTTCCACATCTAGTGCGGACTATACGACTCTAGAGGGCTCCATTCACATAGACTATGGTGTGAAAGGCATCCCTAGAGTTGTTCAGTGTACAGTCTGTACAACCCTATAGGGTGACCTTAAATTCTAAGAGCTGGGTCTCACCTTTAGCTGTGCAATCATAGCAAAGTCCGTTGAATCTCTGAATTTTGGGTTGAAATCTATAAAATTGGGATAATTCATGCTCACAGCATAAATATGAATGAAATGAGTTCATGTTAGGGATTAGCAAACCCAAGTGGCTATGGGAGCTAAGCAAGTAACTTAAATGAATAAAGAGGGTCAGGTCAGGGACACCTGGGTGCTCAGTGGGTTAAGCGGCTGCCTTCAGCTCAGGTCATGATTCCAAGGTCCAGGGATGGCGAGTCCCACATCTGGCTCCTTGCTCAGCAGGGAGTCTGCTTCTCCCCCTGCCTGCATCTCCCCCTGCTTGTGCCCTCTCTGACAAAAAATAATAAACAAAAAAAAATTTTTTTAAAAAGGGTCAGGTCAGAGAGGTGAGAAAGAAATGAAGGGTTCCTGACAAACTGTCTGCTCAGCTCGAGCCAATTACAGCCTTGTAAAAATGCTGGCATGCAGCGACCAGAGCTTCCGTTTCTTAAAGGAAGTCAAAACCCAAAATATCTGTGGTCAAACGTGGTCCAGAGAGGAATGTGAAAGGGCTTTCTGAATTATGCCACCTTATGTATTTACAGGGCGCCACTGTACAGCTTAACTCAAACTGTGGGTCAGTCTGGCGTTTATCTTGCACCCCTCCTCTCAGCATTACAGGCAACCCGACCTACGAAGCCAGGTCACGATTCAAAGTTTGTATGGTTGGAATGGGATTGAAAAAGAGGTGGTAGGTCAGTTGAGACTTAATGGCACTAAGCTAAAATAACCTGGTGCGTTCATTTCACAGGGCAGGTGATGGATTGGATTTGGAACTGCTCCAAGAGCAAGTTGCCAAGCCTTCCTCTCCTGTGGCTAGTACTCATTCTGGGCATGGTCAGTGTCTGTCACGGTGACCTTTCTTTCTCTGCCATTCTAGGGCTGATCAATTCCTTCTCTGTGGGAAACACCTTTTCTATGTCTTAATGCACTCAGTTGGATTATAAAGTTGCTGTGCGGGGAATGACTCCCAGTGACTCAAGCGCTGAGCGCTGGTCACACGCATATCCTCCCCATTCTGCTTCCAGTGATGTCACCCTGACAGCTGGAAATTAGCCACGGTGCGTGAATCTATACTAGAGAAACTGGCAAATGTTACAAATCAGGTTTATCCCTCCCACCCCCACTAACTGGCACATCCCCGGTTATGAGGGTCACAGACCCTGCAGCTTCTTACCTCTTCCACATGTATGTTTCTCCTTTGATCTGTTATGGGCTGATCTTCTAGTTGACACATAGCAATTTGCTAGCATTATTTCTAAGATCTTAGAGAGGACCTCACTTTGTCCTCAATCCTCCCATTAAAGGAAGGGCTCACCTGGGCCAGACTCTGACCCCATGGGAACCTGATCTAAGACAGAGGCTTCCCACCACACCCCTCGCCTATCAAAACAATTCCTGTATGTAGGCATCACCCCAGCTGGTAGGAAGGATTTCGTGAGATCATTTATTCTAACCAGCTAGTATTGCCACGGTGTGCTAACTCTCCTCGGGCTCTTTGTATCTTTACATGAAACAGAGATAGCCCAAGGGAAGAGACTCAAGGGGTGAGATCCCCCCACACCAGGCAGCGATCAAGGAGCTCTATGACGTTCTTACATGCTCTCGGGTTGGCTTCCAACTTGGAGTAACCCTGCCAATGAATTGTGTGAGTCTGGGAAGAAGAAATGCTAATAATAATAATAATGATAATGAGATGATGAGATGAGGGTTCACTGTCCTTCCCGGTAATGTCCCAGGGAATTTCTCTGACTTTTGGTAACCCTCAAATAGAAGCAATAAACTAATAAAACTTGATTGGGATCTCTGTGACTCAGTGAGAGAAAATTCCTGTTGAAAAGCAAAGATTTATTACCTGCAACTTGGCAAGGCCCGACGGATGGCTCTGTCCCTCCCTTCTCATTTTGCAGTGACATCCAGAAAAAGTACAGTAGCCCTGAGAAAGTGCATTCAGGTGTCATTACCTCTGGAGGCAGTGAACGGGTTACCCTTGGATCTGCCTAATCAACACATATCTTAGGGAAATACACACGTGAGAGAGGCTCCAAACACACAAACCTGGAAGCTGTGGTCTGGTATTCTTGGGGATGGGTGGTGACTCAGTGGCAGGCCAGGGCTGGCCTTCAGTTTGTAGGCTGGTCTGGGCGGCTTCTGTCCGCTCTCAGAGGCTCCCCTGTGGCTTTTCACTCTCTGGCATGTTTCTTGTTCATCAGCTCTATTGTTACGTGACTCATGGAGTGTCTTCTTTTCAACACCTAATATCCCAGGGACTGCTGACTCAGACATGAGGAAAAGGCATGAGCTGTGCACTGAGCAGTTCTACTGAAGACAGGATTTATTGGTTTTGAGAAAACAGACTTAAGGAAAGATAAGAGGCAGAGAATCCTAAGGACCTTAAATCCAGACCCTTCCCAGGACATTATGTTCAATGTTTTGCCAAACACAGTCTTTGGCTAAACCACTTTTACTTTCCAGAAATCTGCTTTAATTTTCATTTATATCTACTCATGTTTTAAAATATGAACTATGCATCGGTTTTGGAGGAAATAGAATCAACACTTGAGCCTCCTATAATAATAAATCTTTGATACTTTATAGGTTACAAAGCTTATAATCTCATTTGATCCTTACAGAAACCCTATGAGGTTGATATCTTTATTTGGAGAGTTTCCCCCCCCCCCAAAAAATGTCATAGGAGCACAAAGACTTGAACCCGGTCTATAGAATCCAGACTGCCAGGCTAAAAAATGAAACAACACACCAAAAAATCCCGAACTCATGCCCTAGCTCTTTATGGAAGCACTTTAGTGCAGAACTCATAGCAAATTTGATCTTGAACTCCTTTTCCCTCCCAAAGATGCCCCAAATTCTGGGAGCTCTTGTTAGGACATGGCCTTTCCTGTGGCAGTGAGTCTCTAGGTAGTGATGTTCCAGATTGGGGTAGCATTATTCAATACAGCCCTGCATGCAACTTTTCTCCACACCCATGAAGTTTAAAAAAAGTTTTTTTATGGAATATTGGTCCATCTTAGTGAATGTGTCCTTTTCCTACCCAAAAAAAAGAATAAAAAACTCCCTAAGATGCCAGCAGCCCTAGACTCCTACCTTGAAAGTCTAGTAACTGTGGGTGTGCCGTCTAGCACTCTAGTCCACACAATGTCTGGGAAGGTTGGAGGAATCCCCCTAGGTGAAAGTACTTCTGCAAACTCTAGGGTTCTGGTAAGTGGATCTACCATTTTCAGATGAAAAAGAAGCCAGTAAACTGTTTCAGATGGGCCAGGCATATGCAAAATTTTACATATATTTAGGAAAGGTTTACTGACTTGCAAGAGAATCTTAATGAGTGCTGGTTCAAGGCATCACTCTGCCCCACCACCAAATCACTGCATTTATTCTCAAAGCCCTTTGCATTAAGCAAGAATTACGTTTTTCTAATGCTTTTAAAGTCAATTTATCTCTGGTCAGTTGCATAAGTGAAAGTCCCCTTGTTAGCCTTATAAACTTCTCCCCCATTACCCAGGAGCCTTCTGGTGTGCTCAGGAAGTAGGGTTCCTCCTGGTGGGGGCTGTCTGAGCAGCTGTCCAGAGGGAAGGGGCTCTGGGTTGGAAAAGTGATCTTTCAGGAGGTAGAACTATGTCAAGATAAAAAGAAGTGAGGCTGGTCCTGCAGTGTGGAGTCTTGGAAACACGGAAAGTACTTCATACGTGTATCAGTTGGAGCAGGAGGCAGAGAAGGGTGGAAAGATGCCCAAGTGGGTGGCCAAGAGGAGTGGAACTCATCAATGAAAAGGTTTAGTTCAAGGGCCCAGTCCATATGCTCTGAGCATCAGCCAGTACGACTCTTTTTTAATGTTTGAACCAGAGGGATCCATGAAGTGGGCCAACTGATGACACAAAGAATAAGCAGACCTCTTATCATTTCTTAATTAATGATCAAAATTATCTTTTGGTTCATCCGATGAGTATGGATTCTTCTTTATAGAAATAATCTCTTATTTTGAAAGGTATGCGATCTTCAGAGATAACATCCAGAGTCCGAACATGCTGTCAGCATCTGCTCTGGATGAAGGTATTAAAGATCAGCTTGTCTTTGAGCACTACTTCCTGATGCCTTAACTCACAAGAGGCTGAAGAATAAAGAAGAGTGACTATTTACCGTAAGGGCTATCATGCTTTCCGGTCACCGAAATGTACATACCCTCTGTGTGTACTTACCTCTCTTCCAAGAACAGGTTCTTGGGAAGCTGAGCCTGTTATAAAACCATGGACTTGGCAAGGAAGGGGCCTGGAGAGAAAACTCCTCTCTTCCAGTGTCCAGATATGCTCGTGCCCCACTTCTGGTCCAGCCTCACCTCTTTCTCCAGATAACTCTGACACCAGATGCTCTGGATGCCTTCACTTTCATTCACGACCTCAACTCCCAGACTGTACTTTAACGCCAGGCTTTCCAGCTGTGATCTAGAACTATCCTGACCTCTAGGGCAACTTCTGGGTAATTTCATCCAAGAGCATGGCTGTTATTACCAACAATAGCTGTACCAACAAGAATCAACCTTTACTGAGCACTTACCATGTGACAGCCATGTAATGAACCCTCACTGTCTTCATTAATTCACTGAATTCCCATAACAACCCTCTGAGGTTGGTACTGATAATTAGCCCCATTTCACAGAGGAGGAAGCCGAGGATTTGGGTGGTAACTTGTCCAATACCACATAGTCATTAAAGGGTGAAGCCATTTAGGATTCCTTCACAGATTCTGAATCACATAGAAAATTACAAGGTTTGAGCCTAAGTCATTTTGACTCCACAGTCTGGGCTCAACCACTAAATACTCCCTCCAGAAGTGACCTTGACCCACCTCTCCAGAGCGTCTGGCTGTGGACTCCTACATACCGAACACAGCCAACGAATGCGAGTCGTCGTGAGGGATTTCTTTGTTGAAATTTAAGCTTAACAATAATTAGTTTGGAGTGTAGTTATTAGAAAGCAAGCCACGATCTGGGGGAAATTACCTACAGAAAGAGACAGGGAAAAGTCTGAGAACGTATGGGAGTCAAGCAGTCCATGCTGTGTGGCTCCTGGTGTAACATTTTGAAAACACACATATTATGTGGTGAGCTCAGGTGAAATGCTGAAGACGACACAGTGTCACACCTCAGACCCTGCCCAAATGGGACGACAGCCAAGAAGTACCTGCACCCAAGATGGGACACCCTACCAAAGGCCACAGAGAAGCCTGGATCCCCGAGAGACTGCTAATTATTTCTCATGTTGTAGGGGTTTCCTAATGAATAAACCAAAAAATAAGTGTCTTTGTAATTTTCTTTGTGATTCAGAACCAGTGGAATAAGACTTTGGTGTTTATTTCAGGACATGCCACAATACCTAGTGTCCCAAATAGCTTTTCAGAGGAAAGAACATTGAACAGTAGTTCAGGCCTCTTTCACTGATCTAACCTTCTCGTTCGATTCTGAAAACCTTTTTTTTAAAGATTTTATTTGAAAGAGAGAGAGAGCATGTGCATGCACAAGTTGGGCAGGGGGAGAGAGCGGATGGAGAAGCAGGCTCTCCACTGAGCAAGGAGCCTGTTGTGGGGCTCAAGCCCAGGACCCTGAGATCATGACCTGAGCCGAAGGCAGATGCTTAACCAGCTGGGCCACCCAGCTGCCCCCAAAACATTTCTTAAACAAACTTAGATGTGAGCAGAAAACTGCCAGGGTTGATGTGGATAAAGAAGAAAATGGGAAAAAAATAAAAATCACAGATAATCCCCAAAGCTCATTTCAACCATTAGCATTTTCCTCTTTTAGATATCTTATGGTTAATAATACAGATAGGCTGATAAGATGGATGGATGGAAGAGCTAATGAGTTGTCAATGATTACTTTATTGAGCATTGCAAGGTACACAGCATTGTACATAGCCTGAAAATGTCAAGGTGACTTTTGTCACACCCTGTTAAGGCTTCCCTCATTTCCATGGTCTTGCGGGCTTTCTTCCTGTGCTCCAGGGAGCACGTGCTGGAACCGATTCTGCAGCACTCCCTACACCATGTTTCAGCGGTCAACGGCACCGTGGGTCTGCCCCACTAGGTTTCTGGACTCCTCCAAGACAGGGTCCACATATTGCTGGTCTCTGCAACCTTCATGTTCAAATCAAGGTTTTGAATCTTGGACGGGATCCATGTTTGACATATGAATGACCGATGGAATGATGAGTGCTTCATTCTAGGTCCTTCTCCCAACTCCCTAGTCTGCATGTAGGTGGAAATGCTGATGGGGAGTGAGAAGCCAATATTCAAAAGGCACAATGGAAAAGAGGGGGGAGGGGCAAAGGCGTGGTTCATCGACAGACTAGAATTAGCTCTGTAATAATGAAGAGTTGACTTCCCCAGGGCCCGAAAACATAACAGAGCGACAGAAAAATCTTCCAAGCTAAAGACAGGGGTCATCAATCCAAATTCTCACCTCAAAGCTCAAAGCAGCTTGGGAGGACCATCCAGCCACCTGCGGGTGTCAGTGTCCGTAAATCAGGCTCAGCTACCTCACCCTAAGGGTTTATTTTGCCTTATTATCCGTTCCCAGATTTCACAAAAGGCCACTCAAAAATAAATAAGACACTAAACAACTAGAAGTGAAAAGAAGGCATTTCCAAATGGCTCTCAAGAGGCGGTTTGGATGCCCTGTTCCTTGCCTGGTGCCAAGGGGTTCAAGCTTCCATAGATGCCCTCTCTGGGCCTATCAGTATGCAAACACATACTGTGAGGGAACAAACATTCTTCGGGGGGGGCAGGAAGCATGGTGCTGTGCATGGACGGCTAACGGTTTCATCCCATAGGCTCAATCCATCTGATTGATGAGCCAGGGCCTGGGCTCTGTTGGTTGGATGATGGAAAAAACCCAGGGAGGCAGCTGAGTACTGACACACACACCACCATATCTGACATCCCAGGTGTGATGGGACATGTGTGAAAGACATTGGCTCCTGATCTGCCACGAGCCAGCAGAGAAACTAAAGACAAGCCTGGTGCCTCCCTGTGCCTCAGTTTCTTTATCAGTTGAAGCTTTGGCCAGACCATCTATCTGGCAGCTTCAAAGATTCCCTTCCTTTCATCCAGCAGGATTCTTGACCCATCAGTACCAAGGCAAACCCTCACCCTTCCATGTACCTCCACGCAGCTGAAATGAAGGGAGGCCCACTACAGAGTCTCACACTCACAAACAGAAGTGTTGCTAAAATGCTGCTTAAGATTCTTGGATAAGTCTAGTGCATACCCCCTACCATGGACCAGTCTGGTGTTCATAATCCCCAACACTATCTCACCAATTGATCTACTTTGGGGGTGATTCAATTATTTTTCTCCAAAATGGAACTCACTACACTCACATTTCTGGTCTACCTACCTACTGGAAGTATTGTTTCTCTCCATTATCCCCTCCTTGTTGCCTTCTAGATCCCAGGTGTTTACAACTAACTTTCAGATGAATGGTACTCTACACCCCAATGTCAGTATTTTACATTTGGCCCATGGCCCATTTCTACCTCCTGGCAACTCTTTAAAATGTTCAGAAAAATCCAGATGATTCCATCTCAGCTGTGGAAGGCAGAGCAGTTTGGAAGACAGCTGCATTCTCCTTTAGGGCAAGATTTAAAATGATAAGTGCTTGATCAGATTAGCTCCCAAATCAAAATTGCATTAATGGAAGAGTTGTGTTTTCTAGCCTCAAACACACTTATAAAATGAATTACCTAAGACATGGTGATTCTTAATCAAGTTTATGCTTATATAAACTTATATAAGTATATGGTTTTGTTTTTGTTTTTTTTTCCTAGAATAGTTGTTTTCTTCTTCTGTGGCGCTTCTGTACACATTTATACCAAAACAATCATTTAAGGATAGAGGTCAGAGTATTTTACTATAATGAGTACTCATCTGATGCATAACAAAGACTGACCTAGAATGCTGGAGAGTACAAATTTTCCTATTGGCTAACATATCAGTCTTTGAGCTCATTCTTGTCAGCCAGAGACTTAATCTATGTCAAGTTAATCCAAGCTTAGCTAAGGATTCTCAGACCTACACCACCTACTCAGAGCAGGGTTCTGACCCTTGTACTCTCCTCTTTATGCCCAAGAAGACTGTGCTACACTGTTCAAAGGGCAAACAATTTTTGCCCTTGCATTCAAACTTTGTTATGCCACATTTAACACAAAATGCTTATCATTACCTAAAAGAAAAATGCAGCAAAACTCATCTTGGGAGGGGAAAAAAAAAAACTAAACACACACGCATGCACACACACACACATATACAAACAAAAACAAAAAACACAAAAACTTACAGGTCCTTCAAAGCCATGGAAAGCTCAGGGATATTAGCAAATCTTTATCCCTAAGAAAGTTATTTCAACAAGAAAGCATGTCTGCACTTCACCAAGGTCAGCTGAGTTGGAGAGAAAGAGAAGCGAATGAAAACAAATCGACCAGCAGCATTATATAAGTTGTGCCTTACACCTCATAACAGAAACACGATTCCCATCCCACTCTCTCAGAAACTCTTTGGGTTAAAGTTGTCTCCTTCCTAATTCTTCCCTTCTCTGTAATTCCTAGTTATCACAAATGAATACCAGAGTATCTCAGGTGGTCCATCTAGCAGCAGAGTGAAGGAAGATTCCAATGGTTTGGAAGTTTGCCCATATCCCACAGATGACCTACCTACCCATAATCCCATTCTCAACATCTCCCTTTGGTCAAGTCTAAATTATATCATCTTCCTTTGCAAAACATGCAAATACCCCTACCACAGGCCAAGATATAAAGTAATTGACGGCAAACAGAAACCCATTGTAAAGACAAAATATTCCAGCGTTCTCTATTAAAAAAAAAAAAAAATCAAATTCAATGTAACTGGACCCTGCTAGTGTTTTTGAGTTCTATAACTCCCTTGAATTGTCAAAAGTAACCCGGTAGCCAATCCTCTTGCAGATACTAAAAATAACCTGAAACAGGCTCCCCATAGTGCCAAAAGCAGCGTCAAAGAGCAGAGAGAGGGTGCCGCCCAGGCCCATGGCGATGTCCTTGCACACAAGTGGAACCGCGCCTATGGTGTGCATGGGGAAAGTGGCCACGTCCATGAGGACTCGGACCGGAATGCCCAGAACGCGGCAAACAGCCTTCAGCAGACAACAAAGGATCCGGAGAACCGCCCTGATGATTTTGACCATGACTTTGAGTACCTTCCAGGGAATGCTGGCCAACTCCTCCCCGATGGCCAAGAAGTAGGAGACCGTGGCTGAACCCAAGCGGTAAAGGCAACTTTCTATGCCGTTACACACTTGCTTGGTAACAAACCACAGGACGTACACAGTGTTCTTCAGGACGCCCACGGCAACGTAATAAAGTAGTTGGAAAAGCTTGATGACAGGGGTGGCGAGGAGGCCCATCAGCTTGCCCAGAAGGCCCCTCCCCTCTTCAGCCGGCTCCGGAGGCAGCAGCGCGGAGCCCTGGCCCTGGGGGCCGGAGAGAGGACGAGCGTCCTCTTTGGTCTGCGCCGTTCGCTCTTCATCCTGGACTTGGTTAACCACTTCCAGGATTTTTTTCATTCTCTCCGTGTCCTGTTGGGCCTCGCCGCAGTTGTCCTGGAACAGCCGGGGGCTGGACGGCAGCAGTTTCTCGAGCTCGGGCACCATCACGTCCTCTATGATGTCACCGTCGCGCGCGTGCTGGACGAAGCCCATAGCCCAGCCGGCCCCGGGCGCGGCGCAGCAGGCGGCCAGCCAGACAAACGCGGGGATGGCCACTCTGTCCTTGACCTTGCGGCGGGAGGGCACGGCGCCAGCGAGGATATACAGGTCCGCCCCGCCGCCGCACTGCGGGGTCAGGGCCCGCTCCATCAGGCTGCGCAGATCCCGGTACCACCGCTCGCGGAAGGACGGGGCCATCGGAGCTGCGTTTGTGAGCGCGAACGTAGCCACTTGGAAATCATCGCTAAGGGAGACCGGGTACACCTGTCCGCTTTGGTCATCGGAGTCCAAGTAATCTGTGCTGAGGGCTTGCTGGCTTCCCAGGCTGTTCACAGAGGTGATGGCATCAGCCTCATCACTCGCCTCCTCGAGGTGGCTGGTGGGGTCGTCGATCTGAAAGAAGAGAGCAAATGTTGAGACGCATCCTGTTCCCTGGAGAAAGGGGGCCCCTGGATCGCCTGCACTTGAAGCTGGGGCTCTAGAGAAGTCCCTAGGGCACCAGCCCTCCCAGCGCCCCGGTGGGGAAGGGCTTGTTTCTCTGGTGCACACACACTCCTTCCTAGTATCCCAGGACCCAGGTGTTTGGAAGCAGCTGCAGAAGAGGCTGTTTCCTATTTTACTCCCTATGTACACTCCGCCCTTTCTCTGTAGGAAGACTCTCTCTCCCTCTCTCCCTCTCTCTCTCTCTCTCTCTCTCTCTCGCACACACACAGATTGGGTATATGAAGCCCCTCTACTATATCATTTATTAAACATTAAATCCCAGGGTCTTAGAACAGTCTGCTCACTGACCTCCACTGACAGACATGCCCATTGCGATTCCTGCTGCTTGTATTAAAACCGGTTTTTTAACCTATGACAAAACTTTCTCCCGGGCGCCTGGGTGGCTCAGTGGGTTAAGCCGCTGCCTTCGGCTCAGGTCATGATCTCAGGGTCCTGGGATCAAGCCCCACATCGGGCTCTCTCCTCAGCGGGGAGCCTGCTTCCCTTTCTCTCTCCCTGCCTGCCTTTCTGCCTACTTGTGATCTCTGTCTGTGAAAGAAAGAAAGAAAGAATCTTTAAAAAAAAAAAAAAAAAAAAAACTTTCTTCTGCTCCCAGGCTCACTAGTATTTGAATGTCACTCATTAAAGAACCATCTGAATAGCTAAATAAAATCAGAATAACAGCTCCCCTTCATCACTGGCCTTACTTAACTCTACAGATCAGCCCCATAAGTCTCGGTAGGCTTCCCTTTCTGAAGGAATGTCAGTGTGTATGTAACTAAAATACCAAACTCACCTATGGGAAACAGGACTAAATATAGAGTATTTGATTTAGAGAGTCTAATATATTCTTTGAGACATGGTCGTGTAAAGGGCAGTGTATTTTTCCATGCTCTCTGCAGACACAGTTTAATGATCTGGCTATTGCCATTATAGTAAATTACTGACAACACTGCTCCCTGAAGACAAAAATACGCCTGTGATGTAAGAGGTAATTTCAGATCACATTTCTGGATTACACTTGCCCTTCGGCAAGCACCACTAATCTTGCTCTTTGGTTTCCCAGCGGAACCTCTGGACTGAGGGACGGGTACAAAGCTCACTCTGTGTGCTCTACCTCCCTGTGGACCTGGTCCCCCTAGGCTGCCCACGTCATTTGATACAGTTCCTGCGTTTAATGGAAATTTTCTTCCCTAATCACAACATGCTAAGTAGGTTTTAGAAAAATGAACTCTTCCCCCTCCAGCATCCTACTCCATAAATAATCTTATAATAAATTCCTTTTCGAATTTAGTATCAAGAAAAAAATGGTTTCTCTCTCTGAGTCGGTCTCTGTACCAGATAGTAAAAGCTCTTGAAACCCATGGGGTTTCTGTTTGGGAATTAACTGAAAGGAGACTTTCAGAGTTCCCGCCAACATGCATGTAAGAAAAAGAAACTAATTGGGTGCCTGGGTGGCTCAGTGGGTTAAGCCTCTGCCTTCAGCTGGGGTCATGATCTCAGGGTCCTGGGACTGAGCCCCGCATTGGGCTCTCTGCTCAGCGGAGAGCCTGCTTCCCCCACCTCCCACCCCCGCCTGTCTCTCTGCCTACCTGTGATCTCTCTCTCTGCCAAATGAATAAATAAAATCTTAAAAAAAAAAAAAACTAATTTAGAGAATTGCAAAGGAGGGGCACCTGGGTGGCTCAGTCGGTTAAGCGTCTGCCTTTGGTTCAGGTCATGGGCATCGGGCTCCCTACTCAGTGGGGAGTCTGCTTCTCCCTCTCTCCCTCTCTCCCTCACCCACCCTGCACGTGCTTGCTCTCTCAAATAAATAAAATCATAAAAAAAAAAAAATCACAAAGGAGGACTAGAAGGGAACTATCCATCTATTCAACAATATTTATTGAGCATATATTACATGTGACCAGGACTAGGGAAGGAAGCAGTAGCATGGTAACCCCCACACCCCATGCCCCCGTCAATACTTATACGCCAGGCCTTCTTCTGAAAACTTCACACGTATTAAAACAGCAAGTGGCTATGCTAAGTCTTCACTCATTTAAACTCACCAAAAAACTAGGTACTATGGCACTGCTATCACCTTTGGATAAATGAAGACACTGAGGCACATCAAGCGTGAGCAGCCTAGTCTAGGTCACACAGTGAGGGATGGCAACACCACTCAAACACACCAAGCCCAGCCCCACGGCTGGTGACCTTAATCACTGCTTTATGTGCCTCCAACTATACCTTCATAACATAAAGAAATACACCATCTCTTTGGGGAAACAAGACATAGATACAAAGTTAAATAGGAAACCAAGATAACGGTGCCTGCAGATTACCCTAAATGCTGCAGAAGTGAGATAAAGAAAAAGAGCTAACGAATTCCAAAGGAAGGAAGGGCACCAGTCAAGGATGACTTCTTTTTTTTTTTTTAATTTTTTTTGTTTTTTGAAGATTTTATTTATTTATTTGACAGACAGAGATCACAAGCAGGCAGAGAGGCAGACAGAAGAGAGAGGAGGAAGCAGGTTCCCTGCTGAGCAGAGAGCCCGATGTGGGACTCGATCCCAGGACCCCGAGATCATGACCTGAGCCGAAGGCAGAGGCTTAACCCACTGAGCCACCCAGGCACCCCCAAGGATGACTTCTTACTTCTTAGAGAAGACAGAAGCTGAGGCAGGATTCGAAGGATACACAAGACTTCCATAAATGTAGAGACACACAAAGGTCAGTGAGGCTTAAGAAGACTTCTAGACCAAGGCATGGGGGCAGAGACCAGCGGCCTGTGAAAATAGGATTCTTTCTCTCTCTTTTTTTAAAGATTTATTATTTTGGGGATGGTGAGGAGGAGAGAGAGAGAAAGATTCTCCATCAGACTCCCTGCTGAACATGGGGCCTGAAATGGGGCTTGATCTCACCACCCTGAGATCACAACCCGAGCTAAAGTCAAGAGTCGGACATTCAACTGACTGAGCCAGCCTGGTACCCCCAAAAATAGGATTCTAAGTAAGGACAAGCGAAAGGCTGAATTGGAAAGAACGGTAGGAAGCAGAGTATAAATGATCTGATACACAGAAAACTCACCATAGGAAAATTATCTCGACTAGGGAGTGCCCACTGTGCACCAGGCACCGCGGAAAAGGCTCTACACAGAGCATCTTTTTAATCCTAACAGGATCCCCATGGCCTCAGATATGGCAAGAACTGTAAAGCAAGTTTGCCAATAATTACAATTTGGAAAGCACTGCCATGGGGGCATTTACTCTTCACATAATCCAAGGGGCGAGGCACTATCTCCGTTTGACATACAGGAAAGTGCAAACTCAGAGAAGTGATAGGGACAAGGTCACCCAATATGTAAGTGGCAGGCTGAGGTTTATATCCAGCTTCACAGACTCCAAAGCCCCAGCCCCAGGCCAGCAGCAGCCCACGCCCCTGGGCGAGGAAGGGAGCATGAGAGCCACACTTCGGCCGTGCTGGAGGACAGGCAAGGGACATGGGAAACACAGAGCTGCAGGAGAATCAAGTACCTTGGGTCACATCAGAAGCCAGGGGAGGAGAAAGCTTTGGCTAGAGAAGGTCAATAGTGTGGCCCCCGCTGCAGAGAGGAAAGGGAAGGATGGAGACAATGAGCAAAGTCTTTGATGATTGAGAATCCTTAGTGAGACTTCAAAGGGTGATTTCCACTGAGGGCTCAGGAAGGAAGGCAGACTGTGAAAGTGACCGGATACGGGCAAGCGTGGACTGCAGACATGGACGGCTTGTTGGAGAAGTCTTAGGTAAAGGCAGAAGATGAGCAGGCCCTCAGCCAAGAAGCAGGGCTCCCGGGAATCAGCAAAGATGGTCTTCCAGCCCCCACACACAACCCAGGGACAGGGGCACGGGGAGTGGGGGTGCTGCGAGGTCTCCATGTGTGCAAGGAGCATTTGGGGGCTCGGAGGCATCTCAGGGGAATAGCACCACTGCACCGACCGAGTCCCTGAGGGCTTCTGGGCTATGAAATCCATGCAAGCCTCAGGGACCTGAGTCAGCTGGTGCAGATTTGCCACAGTGGAGTTTGTCTCCAAGTGTGGTGGGAGGAGCTATTTGTGAACAGTGATAATGGTCTGCAGAACACAAACCTAAAGCTTCAGCAGTCAGCAGCAGTGAGTGCTGCTGCTTTCCCTTTTTTCCTCCTTCCTCTTGCTCTCTTTTCAACTCCCCTGGGAATTCACAAGCCTTTTCTGAAGCAGTTCAGAGGCCTGGCAGGTACAGGGGCGCCCCCTTAACTGCCTTCCTGGTATCAAGACAGCACAAGGATTTTGACGGGACAGATGACCCAACAGGGCCAGAAGACCAGAGAGTCCCAGCCAAGACCCCCAAGACCAGTCAGGGGACTGTGCCAAGGGGTGAGAGAGTGGTAGCAGAGGGAGAGGGGGTGTATGCCCTGAGAGAGTGCAGAGGCATAGAATGTTCCAGAACACAGAGCTGCACAGAGGCTTTGCAGAGGGCTGGGATGACCCGATGAGGAGGATGGGAATGTGGGAGACGCTTACAACTAGTCACATAGTTTAGTTTTAAAAAGAGCCCATACAACGGATCCAGCAGAAAGAGATATTGGGGGGTGGGGGGGCTGTGCATGTGGAGATCGGGCTCCTGTGCATTTGCTTCTTACATTTTTACAGACTGCAAGTTCCACAGACATCAGGATCATCTCTCATACTTTCGTCTGCCTAAAACATCATGAAGATTCTGGGTATGGTAGCTTCTAGGTAGGTAGTGACTGATTAGTATGCTGGTGATGACGACAGCACTGATGGCATGGGGGAGTGAGGGGGAGGACAGCAGAGGGAATGCTTCTGGGAGCACATGAAGAAGCCGCAGCCTGGGATCCAGGATGACCTCTGCTGAGAGCACAGGGGAAGGAGGAAAGGGTGTGTTGGGAGCTGGGACTGGGGAGTTCTCTGCCCTAAGTGGGGACATGCAGGCAGAGCCCAGGGAATGTCTGCAAGCCTCTGGGGGTCACTGTGCCAGGGAATTCAAGAGAGAGGCAAGGAAAGATGCTGGAAGGAAAGGGAGGCTCTGTGGAGGCCGCCCAGGACTAATGGGCCAGGCCAGCTCTGCGTAGGCCAGGACTGTCATTTTTGTACTTGTCCTACCCACAGACATGACCCACAGTCCAGGGACAGATGCAGAGAAGGAACTGGTGACGATGAAGGGGGCAGAGGGCGTTGGCATCAGAGGCCGGGGGGCAGAGGCCGAAGGTGGCAGGTGCCAGCTATCGGCACTGCTCACAAAGAGACTGTATGCAGGTGAGAAGCAAGACAGGCTCAGGGGACGGGGACTGGGGGTGCCGGGTGGGAGTAGCTGGGTGTGGCCCAGGAGGGGGGATACAAGGGATGGTCAAGTTGAGCAAGCTGACCGCCGGAGTGGGGAGAAGGTAGCCAGGCCCTGAAACCATGTTTCCTCATCTGTCTATGCCCCTGAATGGAAGAGTCCGAGCCCGTGGCCAGCGATCTCTGGGTCCCAGCACCCAGCACAGGGGCCCTCCGCAGCAGGAGCAATTGGTAGCTGCTAAAAGAATGAGCTCACCCTATAACAGTCTGCCGGTGCCCCTCCTGTCCTCGAGTTTGCAGAGGAGAAAGAGAGGCCCCGGACAGAACAGCCTGTCCTCCAGTTCTGCTCCGGGATCTGCTATGTGGAAAAGGTGGTCATCTAGAAGGATTCTAAACGGTTATAAAATTTTGCAGTGATTCGGGAAGGCTGAAGTTTCTCCTCCTGGGGGAGAATCTTAGGCTGGGGCTAGAGAGGCACTTGCAGGGCTGATCCAGACACGATCCTATCGTCAGGAGAGACCCAGGGGGCTCCTACCTAACTCTGTGGGGACAAAGAGGCGATTTCGTTTGGGGAGTTGTTTTATTTTCAAGAAGAGCTAAGTAATCGATGGGCTGAACAGGTGCTGTTCTGATTCTACCCTGATCTAACACACACACACTGAAAAGATGCTATCATCTCTCGACCACCTCCAAGCAGGGTGAGGGCCCCTCCTTACAAGGAACAGGAGTGCTGCTGACAGTCGAACAGCAGATAATCTTATCAGACCCGGAGCTGGCTGGCGAAAAACAGGCCCTCTCCACAGACGCGCACAGGAGAGGCAACATCAACCAGATCTGAGGCCTCAAGGGAATCCGGAGAGAAGGTCCTCACCCCAGAAAATACCAAGCTGGAGGGAAAGCTGCCTTTCAGAAAAGGAGCAGGAGGCTGGTGGGACCAGGAGAGCAGAAGGAGGATATCTGAGGAGGAATAACCCCTAAGACCTTGCAGCTCTCAGGGAAAGGCATAAACAGAGTTCTGACCCACCCGTTTAAGGAAAAAAAAAAAAAAATCCTCCCTGTTTGGCATCCAAAATATTCTTTATCCTCTTGGGAATAGGAACAGCTTTAGAAGACTTAGTAAGATTTTTTTTTTTTTTTTTTTGGAAAGAGAAATGCAGGGCTTTCCATTTCCTGACCAGCCCTTCAGCCCTGAGGCGGGCTTCCCGGTCCTCACCCTTCCTTTGGGCCCCCAGGGCCACTCACACACCTTCCTGCCTCAGGGAGCAGCGGGCATTTCCTGCTCCGGCCACTGCGTGCCCTGGAGGTGCTCAGGGTATGTCCCCGAACCCCAGGGGTGCAAAGGCAACGAGTGAAGGGCTCTCTCCTCCTAAGGCAGAGGATGACAGAGCAGAAGACAGGCTCTATCGCAGACTTTTCTTTTTTCTTGGAAGTTTAAAAAACAAAACAAAACAATAGAAGGGAGGGAGTAAAAAAATGCACCAAACCTAAACAGCAGTACGGGTGGGAGGGGACCCCTGAGGGGAGGCTGGCCTCTGGCCTCAGGGACAGACAAACTGCCCACAGGCTCCTCCTCACACAAAGCGTCAAGTTTCAAACCCCCTCCGGGAGCGTCCGAAAGTGGGCCAACTCCTTTAAGACCTTTCCAGAAGTGCAGTCCCTCCTCAGGTTACATCATCCCTGCTCTTCTTGGGTTTCCTGCCTTGCTACTTACTGAAGCCCGTTTTCCACTCTCTGCTCTGTTGTCTTTTCCAGAGCAATTATTCTTAGCATGTGACTGTGTGGTACAGAATTCCGAAAAGTCTGTTAAGCTGAGACATTTCCATTTCTAATTTTTTCCACCTTCTGGGGTTCAGACCAGATTAGAGGTTCTTGGGTCTGGCTGCACGTCAGAATCACCTGGAAGCTTTAAATAAACTATGTCCGAGGCCTCACCCCAGCCCAATTAAATAGGAATTCTGGGGTCAGGAGAGCGCTGGGAATCAGGATGTTTTTAACGTTCTCCGGGTGATTCTAAGCTGAGAACCTGTGGGGCTAGATCTGTATCAGCGTTTCATTTATCCCATCAGTCTCTGCTGGAATTAACTCCTGCCCAGATGGCCAGTATGAGAAATCAGGGACGTCTCTTAAAACTAGTAGGTTTCAAAATTCAGTTTGTATCACAAGCTCCTTGGTCCTTGTTCTTGTGCTTCACCCCCACGGACATACTGCGAGGTGTGGAGTGGGGCTCCGAGTGCACTTTTACTATCATCCCAGGTGATGCCGATAAACCGGGGTGGGGGGGGGGGTCCCATGAATCCCACACCTAAAAACAAATGTTTGAATCACCTTAGAGTAGTGCCCCAGCTGGGTTTACTGATTCACGTGATGCTTGTGACGCCTGAGAGCATTATCCTCACGCTGCAAGAGTGCCGTTGATAATACCAAGGGAGAGAACCAAGTACCATAGGGCCATTTAAGCCTGCCGCCTATCGAACCCATCAGTAGTCTGGTCACAAACGTGTGTAAGCATGGATTTCCTGCCTTATCCATACATGGAACAAGAAGCCCATTTTTGCTATTTATACTCTTTTGGGCATATCTCACTACTCTAAGGTCTTTGACAGCAACCTCGATTTCCTGGTTAAATGACAAACGGGCGTATTTGTCAGCACACACCCCTCCCCCAAACTCCTCCAATCTCTTCCCTCAAGTCTTCCCTTACTTCAACCAAAATAGGCTAATCCGTCCCCAACCATGTGAGTTACACGGAGGTCGTGTGACTGCTTCCCTGGTTCTGTCTGCACTGCCCCCTCCTCCCTACCCCCCTCACCTGTGACCTAGGGGTTAGGGGGTGCCTCCACCATTCCTCTCTACTTGCATTACACCTGGCTACTTGGGCCCAGCCCCAGCCTCACAGTCTCCCGTGCTGGGTGGTCCCCTTTGGCCTCCCACGTCCATTTTCCACTTTTCTCCACCGGCTCTGTGCCCCAGGAGGCTGACTTTTAGGGAGCACATCGTCTGAGCTCTCATGCCCTCTGGCTTCTGACTGAAGCAGCCAGGGGAGGATGGGAGAGAGAAAAACCAGGGTATTTATTCCTTTGCTCCCCCCACCACCACCTGGCTGCTGTGGTTCTGGCTCTGGCTGAGTTTCTCAGTGGTCATGGCACCTACCAGGCTCCCACCTGATCCCACAGGCTTGGAAGGGTGACAGCTTCCTGTAAATGGCTAGGCCCTAGCAGCTTTGCCATACCTTGTTGACTCCCTTAATTCTCTGGAAATAATTTCTTCATTCCATTCTTTTGGTTAAGCTACGTGGAGAGTTCCATCCGTTTCCTTCCAAGACCCTGGTGCAAACAACCTTCAGTGAACGCTTTCCCAAGATCCCAACTCTCCCAGTCCTGGGAGACTGATTCCACCTTGGGGCCTTTGTGGCACGAGTTACACACAGAGTTGGTACACAGAGCCGGTTCCGTTGAGTAGGGAAGGTCCCTTGGGTAGTCGAATATGGCTACCCAGACTGGGGTCTCCCAGACAACCCGGCTATCTCAGCCCTCATCAATCAGTATGCTATAGCTAACTTCTATTTCTAAATTAACTATTTCAGATACTCTCTCTGAAAGAAAGCACTTCTTACCACATGACCCCCTCCTACCCACCTCCTTGCCAGTCACATCCGGCCAGCAGCCCATCAGAGGGCACTCTCTCGGATTCTCAATCCAAGAAATTCAGAGACTGACAACAATCAGAGTGGGATGCAGTTTATGGCTGAGAGCCAGGTTGACTCACTGAAAAGCAGGAAAGCCATTAAAAGACCGGGAGAGTAGGATAGAGACCCTGAAGACTGTAAGACCATTTGACTTCTAGAAGTTTCCCAGCTCTGGTTCATTGGAGGCCTGTGGGTATCTCTGTTCCCATGTCTGTGAATCTACCAGGGATCTATTACCACAGCCCTGCCCTTCACCTGAATAAGCTTATGTAAGCCCGTGATTCATATGCCAACCAGCCTGAGGCATCAGGAGAACCCAGCAAGTCCCCTGTGGGAGTTGGGGCAGGAACCTTGTAGGCATGGAACCTTCCAGACACCTGGATTAAATTTCAGGAGCAAATGAAGAGATAGGCCTGTCTTGGTTCCAGAAGTCTGGGAACAGACCGGAGGGGCACCCCATGGAGCAGAGAGAAGGAACTTCTACCGAGCTCCCCAACAAAGACCATATCAACGGGCAAAGGAACATGAAGGACAGTGTATGAGCCACTGAAGTCTGAAAAGAAGCTGAGACCAGTTACAAGGAAGGTAGCAATGGAGCAGGAGTATGGATTTTTGTTTTTGCTTTTGACCAGCTCAACAGTTTTATTAGAGAAATCCAGGGTTACACAGGACTTTAGAGTTGGTGTTAGGACCCTTTTTTTTTTTTTTTTTTTTTGCTAAAGGTGCATACGACACTGACAAGCACTGGTTCTGCATCTGCTTGGCCTGACCTGTCTTCTTGCATTGGGCCACCTTGAGAGTCTGACCTCTTGCTTTCCTGGCACAGGCCAGGAAACCCCTTGAGAAATAATACTAAGGCAAACAGGATCATGGCGACCCTCAGCCTGGCCTGGTCTGGGAAGCAAAGGTTACTTGTTCATTCCACATGCTTAATGAACGCATACTGAGTGCTTGGACACAATGGGGAGTGCCTTTTGCATACACTGTCACACCATCTTCCCAACCCCCACCGGTGGAATGGGGACAATTTGTTAGGCCCATGCCACAGAGAAGGAACTGAGCTCCACGAAATTCAGTAACATTTCCAAGGTCACAGAGCTGGTAAATGACAGTTAGGACTCAACCCAATTTTGTCTCTCTACAAGTCCCACCCTCTTAAACACTCTGTACGCTTGCTCAGTCCTTGCCCCTTTGGGGCTAACAGTCCAGAAGGAGAGAATTCAGTCTTGGTCACGATCTGCCTTCCTGACTTAAGTAACAAGACACCTGCAGGAACAGACTGAGTCTTGTTCCAGGGCGGTGTCTGAGACTCCTACTTCTTGGCTTGGTGCTGAGAACTCACTAAATGGTTTCCATGTGGATGAGAATGGCAACACCCATCACAATGTCAATCAGCAACTGGGGGGTGCGGCTCCCAGGTGGCTCAGTTGTTAAGCATCTGCCTTCGGCTCAGGTCATGATCTCAGGGTCCTGGGATTGAGCCTCACATCGGGCTCTCTGCTCAGGGGGAAGCCTGTTTCTCCCTCTCCCACTCCCACTGCTTGTGTTCTCTCTCTCGCTGTGTCTCTCTCTCAAATAAATAAAATAAATCTTAAACAAGCAAACAAACAAAAAGATGCAGTCTAAGCCTACCTCTTAAACCCCAAGTCACTGATGATACTCTCTGGTCTCTGGTCGATTGTGACCACATTTATTACGTACATGAATGAGAGGAAGTACTCGGGCGCTGGCTGTGGCAAGAGTGGAGGAGCAGAATGGAACCCAATACTGACAGCAGCAAAAGCAACAGTACCATGCCTGGTCCATGAACCACAGCCTGCGATATAACCACTGTCAACCCAATTATGGGGTCACCCTTGTTGGAAAACTGGGAAAGGCTCAGAGCCTGTCTCCACACAAGATGACAGCTACAAGAAATAGCCTTTCTCTGAAGCCGACTGACAGTTTTACCCTCCATTTGGAAGATCATTAGAGAAGGGGACCTGACAGCCCTACCACCTTTCCCACAGCATAGTAACTCTCACTGTCGGGAAATGGTTTATTTGCTTCCAAACTAAACCCTCCTCAAACTATTAAATCTTAACCCTTGTGTCTTCAGCACAAAAGAGACAGCATGTGCTTCTCAATGTTGTATAATAAATATGATTTGAAGCTAGTAAATCTGCCCTCAGGCAAAACCATTTCCATTTGTTCAACCTTTTCTCCTGGGCTTTATGAATGTCGCTCTTATTTTTTTTTTTAAGGTTTTTTTTTTTTTAGGTTTTACATATTTTTTTGACAGAGAGGAAGAGAGCACGAGCAGGGGGAGGGGCAGACAGAGGCAGAGGGAGAGGGAGAAGCAGGCTCCCCGCTGAGCAAGGAGCCTGATGTGGGGCTTGAGCCTAGGACCTCAAGATCATGACCTGAGTCGGAGGCAGACACTTTACCGAGTCATCCAGGTGCCCCAAATGTCACTCTTCTTCAAGTTCTTCTAAATATGAGACTATAGGACAGCAGGGCTTAGGAAAAGACCCAGATTAGAAATGAGGAGACTAGTCAGCTCTGCCACTAACTGGGTTCCTGATGTTGGGCAGGCCAGTGAGTCCCCTGTAAGAGGACAAGCATCATCCCTGCTCAGGAGCACAGGAAGGGGCAAGAAGTAAGATTATTTTAGGCTACCCTTGAGTTATCTAGACTGTGACTGGAAAAAATATGATAAAGTAGACTTTGTGTTTGAAGGACCCAGGCCTTCTATATCTTTTCTTTTCTTTTTTTTTAAAGATTTTATTTATTTATTTGAGAGAGAGAGAGCAAGAGCAGGGTGAGGAGCACAGGGAGAGGCAGGCTCCCCGCTGAGCAGGGAGGCCCACGTAGGGCTCTATCCCAGGACTCCAGGATCATGACCTGAGCCGAAGGCAGACGCTTAACTAACTGAGCCACCCAGGCCCCCAGGCCTTCTGTTTCTAAATTAAATAAATTATTTCTATTCATGTGCAAATTCACTCATGAAGAGCCCCTTCACTTTCTCATTCCATGGGTAGGGTGGTCCTTTGAGGGTCGTGTTAGCTGTGGCTCCAGGGTCCAAAAGGGTGCTGAATCTTGTTGACTAGAATGAAAGGCCTGAGAGCCTATATGCATCTCTACGTGAATAGAAATTTCTGGAATGTTAGTACATGCAGGCGCGCACACACACACTCAACTGTAAAGGTTAGCTATCTGTGAGAAATGAGATCCTTTTCTTTATATACTTCTAAAATGCTCAAAAAATATTTTTACCATAAGCATATATTACTTCTATAATCCTAAAAACCCTTACTATAAATGATGGCCATCATCATACATTAACAGGATTAGTTGAAAATTGTCTGCGGGTCCAGATCTAGGGCTGCTGGGATGCAAGAGGACCAGGATTGCCCACGTTTCAAATTGCACTGTTGCTGTTCAATCCATATTTGCTAAGTGGTCCACACTGAGCAACATTTCTTCATCACTTACAAAGAGCTGGCATGAACTTGACCACGGGCTGGCAAGCTACAGCCTGTGGAGCCAAATCCAGCCAACCACCAGTGTTCATAAATAAAGTTCCCTCGGGACACAGCGATGTTCATTCATTTACGTTTTATTATCCAGACCTGTTTTTGTGTGAAAACAGCCCAGTTGAATAGCTGCATCAGAGACTTTAGGGCCCACAGAGCCTAATATACTTCCTATTTGGCCATTTACAGAAAACACGTGCTGGTCCCTAGGTTAAAGACAGAGGCTCGGACAGTGAGCAACCAGAGCCCTGTACTCTCCTTCATGGCACTTCGTGTCTCACTGGGTGGCACTCAGTCACACAAAGATGTGTAACTGTGACACACTAACAAAGAAATGTGAGCTCTGGTGCTTAGAGAATATTCTGGGCAGTTGCCCTATTTGGGAATTTCAAGGAAGACAAAATGCAAAACCAAACAGCAGGTACATAAGTCCTTTGACAGGAATTAGGAAAACAGCATCACCACCACCCCCACCGAAATGATCCAAAATGGCTAGAGGTGAAGGCCTTGCAATGTGTGTGGCACCAGATAAGGCTGGGTGGGAAGTGGGAGACACGTGTGCAGGACTCTAGGGCACTCTGGGGACCACGATAAGGACTTATCTTTACATGAGGAGAAGTGGGGAGCCCCGAGGCTTTCCAGGGAGGCTGCTGGAGGCACGATGGGCTTGATGATCTGAGAGGATTTCTCTGGCTTCCAAGGGGAGTAAGTTTAGAGATGCGGGAGGAGCGATTAACCAGTGTGGAAGCTGTTTTGCAGAGGCCTAGAGGAAGATGAGGGGAGCTTGGCCCTCCCGGTGCAGACGGAAGGGATCACGGGGGCAAGTGTGTCCAGTGAAGGTGGGTATAAACCTGAAGGAAGGGACACCAAATGGTGCCCTTGGCCATGAAGGAGGAATCTGCCATCCTGGGCACCACGGTTCCACACTGGAGATCCTCAAGAATGAGAAAAGACCAATGGTGGTTCATAACTTCGCCTTTCCCTTCCCCAGGCTTCCGTGCACCCTGACATTTTGGCAGATGACCAGTCTTTTGGAAACATCGACAGTGGCCATTTCCTTATGTGGCCCCAATCAGTCATGCATCCTGGTCAATTCACTCAAAACACTGATGTGATATGAGTCCACTTCTTCCCTCGGTTATAAATATTTAAATAATGATACAGGGACCTCCTAAAACCAATGCTACCATCTCCCAGACACAGCAGGAACTCGCAGGCTGGGTGGATATTGGGTTACCTAGGACATGAGGGCAAAGGTAAGAACTTGCATGGGGACGAAGGACTTCAGTTTACGAAAAGTCCTAAAGGAAAAAGGGAATTTCTATACTTTCAAGGACGTGGGAGATGCTGAGTTGGAGCGAAGGCCCTCTCCTGGTCCCAAAGCAGGGTGTGTGACATTACCCGGGTATGAAGTGTCAGAATGTGCTGGGTTCAGCTATCTCTCCTACTCTGGGCAACCAGGCAGGGGGCACCGGAGGGTCTCTCAAGCTCTCAAGGGCTGATGGATGGATGAGCGGGTACTCCCTCTCTGTTCCAGAGGTGGGGCTCTGGAGGGCGTGGTTTTCTTGCCCCCCGCACTCCCCCGGGGCAGTTGGCACCTGGTCAGGAGCCAGATTCTCCTGAGGCTCGTACAGGGCACCCAGCCCACTTTCAGCTTCAACAGCTCCACACCCCACAAAAGCAAGAGCCCTCCCTCATCCTGGCCACACTCACTGAGACTCAGTGATCCTTGCTGCCTGGCAAGGGTTTTTGAAGATCCCCCCTTCCCCCAACCCTTTGGAGAATGTCTGTTTGCATAATGGACACAGGATGGGCTCAGGGTGGATCGGAGCAGAGCACGATTGCAAAAGGGGGGCAACAACCCCCTCGGCCCAGGGCAGCACCTCCGGCTCCTGTAACCCACCGTGGCTTCAGCACGAGGGTGCCCCTGGGGGCCGTGAGCATCCTCAGGCGTGGGCATGTGGCTGTGGGCTGGGAACGTGCTTCTGCTCTATAAAATCCTGATAAGTGAGCATGCGAACTTTGCAAAGAGCAGCTTCACTCAGCAGAGGGAAATAGATCCCCGCACGTTAACAGGTTTGCTAAGACAGGCAGCTCTACGAGCTCTCTGATGTCAGAGAGCTGCAGTCCCACCCTTCCTGGCTGTGTGAGTGTGGACGACTAAGCCACCCTCTCTGTGCCTCAGTAGCCTCCTCTGCCCAAGGAGGATCACAACAGCACCAATTTCCTGCGGCTGCCATAAGGATTATGTGAGATCACATGTGAAAACAGGCCTGGAAGAGTGCCCAGGGTGGTAAGGAAACCCCCAGCGAGCTCTCGGCCCGACCTGAAGCTCCGCTGAGGACGCGGAGAAGCATCTCATACTTAGCACGGCAACACGCCAGCTCCTCTCTGGGATCCTGGTCTCATTCGCCGCAACCCCATTCTTTCAGTTGTTCTGGCCAAAGTCCTAGGAGTTGTCTGCGACTCCTCCCTTTCTCTCCCTCTTGGCTCTTCCTTCAAAATAGACCTAGAACTAGACCACCACCCCCAGTGGTCCAAGCCACCACTGTCTCTTGCCAGATTATTGAAAGCTCCCATCTGGCCTCTCTGCTTCTGCCTTTGAACCCACACAGCCTGTTCTGAATGCAGCTGTCAAGATGACAGAGCACGTCAAAAACCCCCTGCCCAAAGTCGGCACAGTGGCATCCCATCTCACACGAGTAAAAGCCAAGTTCCTTACAAACAGCCCAGGAGCCCTACATGGTCTGCCATCTCCCACCCCACCTCTTGGACCTCATCTCCTGTTACTCTCCTCATGAATCTTTCTCTTGCCCTATTGGCCTCTTTGTCAAACATGAGGAACACTCCTGCCTCAGGGCCTTGGCACTTACTGTTCTCTCTGCCTGGAACATCCAACCCCCAGCTACCTGCATGACTGGCTTTGTCCCTTCCTTCAGGTTTATACCCAAAATCACCTCCACAATGACGCCTTCCCTGAAAACTCTTTGAAAACATCACCTTTTCCCTGTAGCTCATATCCTCCTGCCTTGCCTTATTTTTCTTCTTAGTACTTTCACTATTTGTTATGTCTTTTATTTATTTTATCACCTGTGTCCTCTAACAGGTAGTAAGCTCCATAAAGAGAAGGTATTTTTGTCTGTTTGATTCACTGCTCTGTTCCCAGGGCCAAGAACAGTGCCTGACACAGAGCAGATGCTCTAATAAATATTTGTTGATTTAGGGAATTAACTAATTCCCTAAGTTAGTTCCTAATTCCCTAAGAAGGCCAGGGCCAAGGGCCTTGTTAAAGCATTAGGCATTCCTGCCAACCGAAACTCAAAACCAATCATGCCTAAAATTAAGGTCCGAGTCGACTGGAACATGTAATTTAATCTTTATTGTCAAACGCTATTTCAGCCACCTGTTTACTCTGCAAAATGAAATGTACCCATATTTTTTATCTTGATTCAAAGTATAAGATGATCTCAACCTGACCTCTTCAGAGGGAGCCATACGCTGTCCGGCACTGGGTCAACAGAAGCTGACCGGAATACTAACGATGCTTCTATTTTTGGTTCATACCATGAGTCGGTTTCTCTTTTATTCCTCCTTCCTTTCAGTGGCCAAGGAGATACATCAGCAGGCAACAAATAATGGCTACCACATTTGCCGCATTCCATGGGGCCGATCATTCCATGGGGCCGATCAGTTATGCGGCCACTCCCGAGACGTGATCTACGACTTGAAGGGGGATGAAGGGGGACCACATTCTCAATCCAACGGCAATTCTAGGAGTAAGACCAGATCACAGGAAGCACAAGCTCCTGGCGAGTGGGAGGATTTATTTTCTCATATTCTCACTTGTACTTCAGAAGTTTCACTGACTGTTTAAAAGGAAGAGAAATCTGAAACCCGAATAAACTCTTTATTCAGGGAAAGTTCCATTGTATCACCATGAGCTCGTAACTGAGCTGAGGACAATCTGAAGCCGATTCCAAAGCAAAGCCACAAATCATCCAAAGAACTAGATGAATTCAGTAAAACGAAAAGAAGTGAACAACCCTAGTCAGTCAGTTTGGAATCTGGAGAGAACACACGAAAGCTGTCACTAGAAGACCTCACGCTCGAGTAGGAAGGACACGAAGAACTTGGGAATCAGGCAGCCGTGACCTCCCATCCAGACTCTGCACCCAGCAGCTGTGGGACCGTGGCTACGTGGCTTCACCAGGCCGAAGCTCAGTGTCCTAAATTCTCAAACATGGGTCCCAGCACCTAGTTATAGGAATGAGTTAATTTGCAAAGACGCTTGTTCACAGCGAGGGAGTCGGTAAGTGCCAGCTCCTTTCCTGGACTGTCCGAATTTCAGTCTGAACTGAAAGAACGGTGCCCAGAGACATCACCACTGAACTGTTCGGGGCCAAAAGGGCCTGGAGATGTTCTGCCAATGTAGGGCAAGGCCCTTCTCCTGCTTCTGAGAACGAGCACAAACCCAACGGAAACACTGAATTCCAAGAGATAGAAAAAGGCAGAAGAGGAGAAAAATGCAAGGAAAAAGAGTCGAGGTGACTTGTGCTTTTGCTATGTGCACCCAAGGAAGGAAGCAATTGTGAGTGACTGACTCTGGAATCATCCCTTTGAGTCAGCCGCTTCCCAGGCTTGCCCAGAGTCAGCACTGCAGACTGCAATGCCATTGTGTACTGTCTGTTTTGTGACAACACACCTCTTGGTGACTCAGGACAGGGAGGGTGGAGGTGTTTCTGGCACCCATTTTATTTTTGTTCTTTCAATCACCTCAATCCATTCATTCATTCATCTAGCCATTCAGTCTCTCACCAAAGCTCTTTCTGAGCACTTGTACGATGTGAAATACAAGCCTGGTGTTTGAGACAGTACAGATGGAGGGTTTATGTTTTAAGAGAGCTATAGAATTTTAAGAGTCACCTGCCTAATCCAACGTCTCATTTGTGTGTATTTGTGTAGGTCTTACACGTTTTATAGCACGTGACTCTTGATCTCGGGGTCCTGGGTTCAAGCCCTACACTGGGTGTGGAGCTTACTTAAAAATATAAAAATAAATATATTTTATATATTAAATATATAATCATATTATTATTATTTATATCATTATTATATATATTATTTATATTATTTTATTGTTATATTATATTATATTTTTATATAATAAAATAAAAAGGGGAGCCGACTCAGTCAGCAGAGCATGCAACTCTTGATCTCAGGATTGTGAGTTCAAGGTCAGTATTGAGTGTACAACTTACCTAAGTTTTTTTTTTTTTTTTTTTACTGTAATAACAACAGGGCGCCCATGTAGCTCAGTCGGTTAAGCATCAGACTCTTGATTTCAGCTCAGGTCGAGTCAGGCTCTGCACTGGGTGTGGAGCCTACCTGGGATTCTCTCTCTCCCTCTGTCCCCCAACCCCCTGCACTCTCTCTCTAAGTAAGACCTTAATAAAACAGACACCTTTCTATTTCCTAAGTCCTCACCATATTCCAGGTACTGTGCTATAGGTTCATGTGTGTTACTCTGGTCATGTGTCACAAACACTCTATGAAGTTAAACACTGTTGCTGCTTCTAATGAGCAGATGAGAAAAACAGGACTCGAAGAATTTAAGGTCACATAGCCTATATGCAGCAGAGCAGGAACTCTGGATTCAAGTCTGGATTCAAACTAGAAAGTCTGTATCAGAATTGTCCTGTTTGCTGCACAGGGATTCAAGTATATGATGTCTTCTATGTATCTGTTCTCGGACACAATGAAAAAGGGACTGATGTTAGAATAAAGACCTGTGTGACAGTTTCAGGGTGTGTGTAGTTGAGAAGCCACTGACAGAAATTAAAGATCCAGAATTTAATCAAGGTTCTAAATTGCGATCACTATTCCCAGGCATTTACTGAGATCTGAAATATGGCCTCACGGGGCCTTTTAGGACAATGCTCTTATAGCTAACCAGAATCTACCCTTCACTCCAGAGCCACTTACACCTAAGTCTCGTAAGTACGAGGCCAGATTTCTGCTCCCACTTGTCCTGCTCACTATTGAAATGAGCAACAGAGTGGAAATTAAGACCCCACATACAAGACGAGAATTAATAACTTATGGCCATTAATGCGGTGGCTTGACTATGAGGTCAAAGTGATATATGCAAAGAGCACTGGACTGAGAGTACATAATCATGAGTTCAAATCCAAGCTGTGTGACCCTGGGGGCATTGCTTAACCCCTCTGAGTCCATTTCCTCATCTCTACAATGAAGACAATGACATCTACCTCAGAGTATTTTTGTGAGATTAAATAAGTGTAAGCCAAATACAAAGCCAGATGCGTCCAGTGTTCATCTTGATAAAACGGTAGTCATATATGATGGCCTCCAACATGAATGGACAGTGCACATTGGTAAGGCATCACGGATATCTTCTCCAAAAATGCTTCCATTAAATGGAAAGGAACTGAGAGATGAAAAGGTCTAGGGCTCCCCGTACAAAAGAGCAGTTCTCAAGTCTCTCAAGTCTTGACTAGAAACTTTTTAAAGCATCTCCACCATGCTAATGGGGGGAATATTTTCTCACCTTTTTTGCCTTTTCCTGCATTCTCTATTTATTTACTTATTATTTATTTCTTAAGATTTTATTTGTTTGACATACAGAGTGAGAGCATGAGCGGGGGGAGGTGCGAAGGGAGGAGAAGCAGACTCCTCGCTGAGCAGGGAGCCCAACTTGGGGCTCAATCATGACCTGAACCAAAGGCGGATGCTTAACTGACTGAGCCACCCAGGCACCCCCCCATTCATTCCACCCACTGCTTTCTCTGCTTGCTTTGGAGTTCTCCTTCTGCCCCTCAGAAGATCCCATTTAAATTCTTCCCGTGTGGGTGGACATGGGATCCTGTATCTGACACCAAAAGCTGTTGTCCCAAGAAGAGATCTAAACCCTTTGGGGTTGTTCCAAAAGCCAGAGCTGGGACTAATGGGGTGGACTTAGAAGAAGGTTCCAGCTCTATACACGGACCGTGTTTGTATTAGCAGCTGCTGGCCAGCTATGGGGCAAGCCTGTGCAGCAGCGTGGGTCCCACCACGAAATCTCAAGCCGAGCGTCTCACCGGCTGCTGCTTGACTGAGCCCAACAGCACATTATTTGATTCAACCCTTGCTGAGGGACTGTGTGTGTCCCAGGCACTAGGAACATAAGCAGGATGAGTGAGATACAGCACTCTCCTCTCAAGCCCTCACACGGAGGAGACCGACCCATAAGCAGGTCATTACAAAACAATGTGCAAAAGGATGCCTCGGTGGCTCAGTCAGTTAAGCAGCTTCCTTGGGCTCAGGTCATGATCCCAGGGTCCTGGGATCCAGCTCTGCATCGGGGTCCTTGCTCGGTGGGGAGCCTGCTTCTCCCTCTGCCTGCTGCTCCCCCTGTTCATGCACCCTCTCTCTCTCCCTCTCTTTATGACAAATAAATTAGTCTTTAAAAAAAAAAAAAAAAAACCAATGTGGGGAATACAAAATAGAGAAATTATCAGAGTCCTGACCAGTGGAGCTAAGTCAAGTGGGCAACTCCTTCTAGAAGAGAGGATACCTTGGCAATCTTAAAGGATGGAGGAGGGGAAGAAGTGAGGGCAAGAGAGGACAGTACAGAAAGGGGATTCGGGGCAAAATGAATGAGCATGAGGACAGAAGTAGAAGTGACAAGCAGTACGGTTTCTGAAGGGCATGCCAGGCAGCTGGATAATGCTAGAACAGAAAATGCGAGGGTGGGGAGGAGTGAGAACCAAGGCTGGAGCTGGAGCCAGGAGCCAGGACATGGAGAGCCTTGTAAACTGCATCCTGCGGAATGAACTTGGTCTGGCAGGTGTCAGGCAGCCAACACCTTAGAGTTTTAAGCTCAAGAGTGATGAAGTTTCTCCCATCTTCAATTTTGGGTTTTTTTTCCCCAAGGGAAACAGGACAGCTGTGAAAGCTGCTGAACTGGGCTGTGGGAGCCCCCCCAGGGGCCAGCGGAGCCCTGCCTGACTCATCACTCAAGGCAAGCAGAGAGCTCCTCCAGCCTCCCACCTCTTCCTCCCCCGTCTGCTGGGCCTCTCCGCAAAGCTGACTTCAGAGAAAGGGGATGTGGGCACAAGGCAGCTCAGCATTACAAAGTGCTCTGAAGCAGCCAGAAGTCCACAGTGAGCCTTGAGCATCCTTCTGCAGTGGGGACCTTGGCTGGAAGGCAGGTCCCGGGATCCAGGCCAGGGGGTAGGGCGGTGGGGGGTGGAGTGGAGCGGGGAAAGGTCAGGTTTGCTGCAGTTTGCTCCGGAGCCCACCTGCATCTCATCTTGCAGCTTTTTCTCTCTCCCTTCTTCCTTCCCTCCCTCCTGATACCCTCTGGCTCCTGACTGAGGCTAGGGGGTGGGCCAGGGAGGGGCGGGCGATCAGGGAGGGAAGGAGGGGTCAGGAGCCCAATCTGCAGGGAAAAGCATCAGCCACTACCTACCACCATTCTGACCTCCCCAGCCAGGAACTCAATGGCCTCCTGTCCTCTTCCAGATCATTGTTCATCTCCACTCTCAAGCTGCCATTTGGACCCATGTCTCCCCTCCTTCCCCATCCTCTTTTACCTCCCCAGTGCCAGTCCTCACTTCCTGCCCCCCAGGGCCCTCTGCCTCTGTGACTTGGTTCTGCCCCCCAACTTGCTCCAACTCTTTCTGGAATTGCGCCGACGATGGCTCTGCCTCACTAAGCCTTGATTCCTTCACACCTGCCCTCTCCCTTCCATTATTCCCCTTCATTGGGAACACCTGAGCAGACCGTCACCTACCTACTTCTACTAGTTTAGTAGCTCCAACCACTCCCCACACACTAATCCCTGAATGTGCATTTCTCCCTTTAGCTGTTCCCTCCAAAGCACCAGGAGGCTTGGACCTCTTGCTCTTTGTCTCCTGAATTCTGCCTCCTCCTCCAAACACAGCACAAATGTCATCCTGACCCTAAGGCTTTCCCCTCTCGCCTCCAAGAAAGATGAAATCTAATAGGACTTTGTTTACCTTTATTAAAGTATGGGCCTTGCTTAGGTCCTAATAACACTAGTACTTACGTGCCAGGCATCTCTCAGAGAACTTTATATAGTCACTCATTTAAATCCTCAAGGCCACCCTGTTGTTGGCTCCAGGATAATCTGCCCAGTTTTACAGCTAGTCAATACAGAAACATTCTCAAACCCACACGGCTTGGCTCTGACCAACTGTTTTGCCACTCTCCACCCAGCAGGGTTTTTCACCTGCATGCCAGGAAGCCTTAGAGCCCAAGAGCCACCCCCTGTTGTCCTGGTACCCTAAGTTCCTGGCACCCAGCTGGTGATTATTAAATGTGCTCCGAATTCAACTGAAATTCAGCGCACATTCCCATGTCTTCCTCACATATATGTTCTGTCTCCTCGAGGTATCCAGGAGATCCTCAAGGAGAAAAGCTTAAGTCATCCGTTTCTTGAGAGGCCCACAGTCGTGAGGCATAATGAATTGGGGGATAGGGAGAGAGCTTGAAGCTGGGGGCAAACTATGGCAGATTAATATATGTCTTACGTGTGTACAATTTACAATGGCATTTTCACACATGCCTGATCTCCTAAGTCCTGACATCAAGGTGAGGGTTATGGACTGGATGCGGCAGGAAGGGAAGAAGACTGACGTGCAAGATGGGATGAGTCCTGGCCAAGCTCTCAGAGATAGAACTATCTGGACGACATTATAGGGATTACCGCCCAGGGCTCTGAATGCAGCCCCTGAAAGCCGCAGTCTGTTCCCCCGAGTGGTTCTGGCCAGCTGTGACCATCAGGGATGGGTGGGCTCAGTGAGGAGCTCTGCCCCCTGCCAGGGTGGCCTGGGTGGCTGGGGCCAGCATAGGAAATAGTGGAAGGTGGGTGAGGGACAGAGAACCTACCGGAAGGGAGCCTGGCTGGGTGTGCAGAGGGGACTAGCTAAGCAGAGACAGGATGTATTAAGGCAGATTCAGCAGGGCCTCTGGGAACCTTCTGCAGTGTCGGGTCACCCTCCCCAGAACACTCATGACACGGTTTCCAAGTGGTCTGATAATATAGATATGAAGAGTCAGGCAAAACTAGTTTGCCCTTCCCACTAATTGAAGATAGTCAGTCTCCCTACTGCTTGTAACTATGCCATGGCATTTCTAAAACTATGTACCTTTATTGTCCTAACTCAGCAGAACCACAGGTCGGAGTTACTCCACGTCCTGTGCACAAGGGGTTTTCAGGCTCAGGTGGCCTCAGCAGAAGAGCAGCTTTTCCGTAGTAGAAAGGGAGGTAAACTTCTAAGCCCAAACACCCGTCCCATCTTACCAGCTGGGTGGACTTCCACAGGTCTCTTCACTCCCTGGGCCTTGATCTCCTCTTCTGCAAAATGGGCATGAAAGCGCCCACCCACCCGCCTACCCCGGCCCAAAAAACTGTGGTGAGGCCCTGTGCCACGGCCTGTGGGCTCCCAGAAGAGGCTTTCCGCTGATTTGAACGGTCCGTCTCACGCCCCTCACCGGTCGGGAAAGGAAGGAGACACTGCAGACGTCTACCCCGAAATGCAGGGGAGAACCCCCTCCCACTGGGGACCGTGGGGGCCCCTGCGGCTGAAGCGGAGGCTCGCGGATCGCCAAGCTCTGGCTGCGGCTCAGACAGCGGGGAGGCTCGGAGACCCGGGGTTCCTGACCCGGCCCCGAAGACGCGGGGGCTTCCTTTCCCCGTCCGCGGCCTCGCGGCGGCGGCCCAGCGCGCCCCCACCTCCCCTACTTCCCCGGGGCCAGAGCCCCGCGCCCGAGCGCCGCTCGCTCACCTGCGGCTCCACCAGCCAGCGGGGCTCGGCGCCGGCAGCCGCGGGGCGCGCGGCGCGGAACGCCGAGTACACGGGGATGCGGTCCCGGCGGCTGTACAGGGTGGCAAAGCGCTCGGCGCCCTCGAAGCGCTGACAGATCTTCACGTGGGCCTCGGCCGCCAGCCCCGCAGGCGGGGTCCCGGCGTAGAAGAACCGGTCGCATTCACCGAAGCCGGCTTCCTCCTCGCCCACGAGCCGGCCTTCCAGCAGCCCGGCCAGGGCGAGGAGGCTGCCCAGCGCCAGCCAGCGCGCGGGCCGCATGGCGGCCTCTGCGGGCGCGGCGGGGGCCGAGCGGCTGCGGGCCGGGTGCGGGGGCGCGCGGGCTGTGCGGGCGGGGCGCGAGGGCAAGTCGGGACCCCGGCGCGGGCGCGGCGCGGCGCGGCGGGGCGAGCGCACGGCGGGGCCAGGCTGGGCGACCGGACGGCGGGGGGCGGGCCGGGGCGCGAGGCCGCGCCTCCCTCCCTCCCTCCTTCCCACCCGCACGCGCGGAAGATGGCCGCGGAGGCCTGGGGGCCCGGGGCTCGCGGGTGCGGCGGCGGCGTTCCCGGCTCCCCTACCCGACCCTACCCCGGTCGGCCTGCCCGCCGCCTCGCCTCTGCAAGCCGCGGGGACGCGCCCCAAGGGTGGGGTGCCCGAGTCGGGTGGGCCTGATCCGAGGGGCTGGGAAGGGACGGTCCCTGGGCGGGGCGCCCGGAAGCCTACGGAGCCTTCGCGCGGTGGGAGCGGTCAGGGATGCTGAGGCGCGGCGGGGGATGCGCGCGGGACTGTGGCTCTCTGGGGCGAGTGGGAAAAGAGGGCCGCCCCCCAACTCTGAGATCCACTGAAAAGCGAAAGGCTCCACCGGGCGCACACGTAGAGCTTTGATGTCATTTCAGCAGATCAGAAGCGCAGAACTTCAAACTGAGAAATTCTGTTGTAGGAAGTTCCTAACCTAGGCAGACAGGAGAGCCCGGCTGTGGTTTGCTTGGTTCTAGGCTGAGAAACAAAACCAAAACCAAGAAGGGACACCAGCGGACATCCTCAGTTGATGTGTTTATTTGATTCATTGTTTGCTTCGCCGCTTTGATTCACGCCAGCTGAGGTTGGGCGCGGGGGTGAAGCCAGAACAGGGCCCCTGCGGCATGTCGACAACTGCCTAATGGGAAACCTTCTCATTAATCAAAGAAGCGTGCTATTAAAGGAATCATTAAAAACGGAATATGGAACTTTGAGAAACTGACCCCTTCCAGTCCGTTTGCTTTCCTTCCAAAGGTAACATTTTATTCTAAGATTGAGCTAACTTTTGTAAATTACACATGTCCTCACCCCCAAGATTCTGGAACAAACTACAGGGTGTTAGCGGCTGGACCTAACTAAAGCTTTTGCTGACTGCTCATTACGGCCACGGCCACGGCCGTCGTTAGCTAGCTGTGTCTTTATCTGCTGTCCCCAAGTGCAGCCACAGATCAGGGCTCTCTCCCCATTTGATGGCGCCTAGTCCCTCTTTTCCACTGACTCTCTTCTCACAGGGGAGAGGATTTCAAACCAGACCCCCTTGGGCTTCTGCACTCATACCCCGCCTCAGTGGAACATCAGTAGATAGCCTTCAGCAAAGGCCTGAAAACTGATGGCTGGTGTGGAATAAAATGACATTCTACTTACACTTCTGCCGGCTGGTTGGTATTTCCCCTAGTTTGTTTGAAATCGGGAGGTAATTTAGAGACATCACACCCCTGTCCACACCTCCATGCTCTGATGACAATTCATCCTGGGCATTCCCCCCCATCACCACCTTAGACCAAGCCAGCTTTATCTCACACCCAATTTTTATCCTTTCATCCCCTCCAAAACATTCTCCAGCTGGAGTGACTTCCTAAAATAAATCTGATGCTGTAACTCAACTCTTAACAGCTGTTCAAGTGGAGACTTGCCTGAGGATGCCCCCAGACTCCCTGCTTGACCCCATGACCACTGAGATCTGGCCCTCCTGATTCCTCAGCTCTAGTCTTCCACCCACACCCCGCACCCCGTGCTGCTAAGCAGCATTCAAATTTGCAGTTCCTCAGATGATAATGCTCTCTCTTGTGCCTGAGACTTTGCATCATAAAGGACTTCTGCTGGTCTGGAATTCTCACCACTCATGCATTTCCTCCTGCACCCCTTTCATTTAGCCTCCCGCCCCCCCACCGCAATGATCTGGTTGAACATTAGTTCCGCAAATCACCCGCCTTCCTGACAAGCTTACCCTTCCCCCTCCCCCTCAGTCCCCTCATCCCCCATCCCATACCTGAGGTTAAGGGTCCCATGTTATCCTGCCTGCCAAGCCCAGTATATCCCGTGTATCTAACTATTATCTCCCCCCTTAGAAATTCACATAGTTCTTGTCATAGGGATTCAGTGCAGTGAGTGAGTAAATCAATGAATGAAAGAAAAAAAACCCTTCCTCCATGAAGTTTTATTTGTATTCTCATTGCTCTAGTTCATTCATTTTCAAGTGTTTTTATTTTTTCTATTTTTTTAAAGATTTTATTTATTCAGAAGGGAGAGATAGAGAGACAGAGCACAAGCAGTTGCAAAGACAGAGGGAGAGGGGGAAGCAGACTCCTCGCTGAGCTGGGAGCCAGACAGGGAGCTCAATCCCAAGACCTGGAGATCATGACCTGAGCTGAAGGCAGAAGCTTAGCCATCTGAGTCACCCAGACGCCCCTCATTTTCAAATGTTTTTCAAACATCTACCATGAGTCAGCCATTGTGCTAAATGTCGAGTATGCAGGGGGAGCAAAGTCAGATCTGGTTCCCACTCTCGTGGCACTCACGATAGCACCTTGAAGGGCTGCCCAGGTAATCAGGATAGAAAGCAGAAAGTAATGGATCCTGCGCACCTGCTCTGCCTCAGACCAGAAAAGGCAATGCTGGGAACTTTCTGGAACGTGGACTTCATTCCAGTGCAAGACTGAGCTGCACCAGCCTTAGCAGAATAGAACTTAAGTAGGCCTGGAAAACAGATAAGCAATTACAAGACAGTGGGGGAAGTGTGATTCGCTATGAGGGGCCAGAAGGCTAATCTGGGGAGAAGTTCACGAAAGACAATGCGTACAGCGGAAAATCACACTTCATGATGAGACATGTTGAAACAATGACTCACAAACTACCACAATAATTCATTTCTAGCCAACATCTCTGGCTCTTCTCTCAGGGGATCATTTAGCACTTGCACAAAATTGACAACTAATGAAGAAGTTAACCTCCTTTGGATCACTGGGAGTGGTGAGGGGGCTGAGAAGTAGCTCCTCTTTGGGTTAGAGTGCCTGATTCATTTTCCTAATGATGACTAAAGCCGAGGAAGCAGGCCTGGCTCACCACTCCGGTGAGGGCAGAAGTCCCCTGAATCATAGGGGCTGTTGACACCCACACCAGCAGGGGGCTAAGTCATGCTTACCTAGAGTGGTGGCAGAGCTGTCTTCTTCCCAGCAAAGCTAAACTTTCGATGATGTTTAAAAGTAATAATTAGACAACCTCTGTCCTCATAGAAACAGCATCCATGGGGGTGCCTGGGTGGCTTGGTCAGTTAAGCATCTGTTGCTGGGATCAGTCCCCTTCTGGAAGACAGCTTATCCCTCGCCCTTCCCCCTCCCCCCTCCACCCCGCTTGTGTTCTCTCTAGCTAGCTCTCTCTCTTTCTCTCTCTCTCTCAAGTAAATAAAATCTTAAAAAAGAAGAAGAAGAAGCCTCCATATGTGCACATGCACTGTTTCTCTGACACCTTGTACCTGGCTCATGGAACTGCTGGATCATGGAACTATTGAATCATCCAGAATTTTCTGGATCATTCAGTGGCCTTCTTGATATTGTCCAGACATTAAAGGATTACCTCAGCCAGGAAGAATAACTTTGAACCCCACCAATGGACAAATATTGAAAATAATTTCTCTGATATACCTCAATAAAAATGGATGAAATAAAAACAGATCTTTTTGTAACTTTTTTTTGGCTTTCCATATCTATGGGGAGAAGGGTGTAGAGGTTATGAGCTTGGACTCTGGAGTGAGACTGTCTGGGTTCCTATGCTGGATCCTCTTCCTGGCTTTGTGATCCTCGGCAACTTGTTGAACCTCTCTGTGCCTCGAGCTTCTCGTCTCTAAATGAGGACAATGACAGGACCTGCTTCCTAGTGTTAAATGTTAAATGCATGAATGCACCCTGTTTCCTTGTGTGTAAGGCATGCATTTTCACACTGAACATTTCTGAAGTTGAGGTGCGTTTTACAATTGACAGTGTGGCAGAGTTTAATTGTCGCAGGGCTATGTGAAATAATGGTGCATCTTATCAGTCCTGTCTTAGATGTGATGAAAATCAGGATACAAAATAGAGCTTAGAAAAGTGCATAGTAAAAAAAGAAAGAAAGAAAGAAAAGTACATATCACCCAGAAAATACTATATAAGTATTTAACAGATTATAGATACAAAATATAAATATAGCTCCTCTGACTTCATCAGAGCCAATCAGTATAACTCATTTTAAAATGTTTGTCCATGTTGGCAATGGCAGATCATGGCATGACTGATCCATTTGCCAGGAAGGAGAGAAACTGCTCTTAACACCTGGTGTGCTGTTGGAGGATACATCTGATATCCATCCCTGTGTCTTAGCAAGATCTCAGAAAGTACATATCTGAGAGCTACTGAGACACAGGTACCCTGAATGGGTTAATAAGGTGGCACCCCTTCTAGGTCAATATGCTTTATCTATTTATTGGAGAGACTGGGTGCTCTGACATACAGCAGAGAAGTAGGATCTCTGACAGTAGGGCTCTGCAACCCAGCTGTGGCCTCAAACCTGCATACGTCAGGGGGCACACCAAAACTGTATAGTTTAACCACTACCTTTACAAGGATGATGTCCTTCCAGCTACTGGAACTATCCATCTAGCTACTCAAGAGGGCCCTTTGGAAATTTATACCCCTCTCCAAGTGGCTAAAAAAGTATTGCTTTCTAATCATAAACAAAGTATTGCTTTCTAATCATAAACAGCACTCTTCCCAAGAAAGGGTTCTTTATAAATATATATATTTTTAAATCATCACGTTTCTGGTAATGCTTTAATGGACCTTGGAGACTTGTCCTATGAGTGACTCCCATGTCTTTGCCACCAGCCATAATTCAGCTCAACTTCTGGGCCCCAAAAGGCCCAGATGGACAAGCAGACAGACATAAGTGGGTGTTGTATAGTTAGAGAGGGGAGCAAAAGCAGCTTCTCTTGCCTTTTATTTCTTGCTGATTACATGTTCTCTCTTAAAATGTATTCAACTGTCAATGTGAGAATGCAGAACATTCTGTGTTAAACTTTCATTATTTTTCATTCTCTTCATTGTGAACAATTTGTATAATTCTACTTATCTAGAACAAATGTCTATTTCCTTTTTACCAAGAAATTTAAAAAAAAAAAAAAACAGAAAACAAAAAAAAACCCTTCCCAACAGCAATCAGAAGAAGGAAATAAGGGCATCTGAATTATTAAGGAAGAAGTAAAACCCACACTATTTGCAGATAACATGATACTATAAAAATGAAACTATAAAGACTCCACCAAAAAATTACTAGAACTGATAAATGAGTGCAGTAAGGTTGCAGGATACAAAATCAATGTACAGAAACCTGTTGCATTGCTATACACAAATAATGAAACAAAAGAAAGAGAAATTAAGAAAACAATCCTGTGTTGCAATTGCACTAAAAATAATAAAACATCTAGAAATAAAAAATAAATAAGTTTAAAAAAAAGGAAAAATGTCTAGAAATAAACTTAAGGAAGGATGTGAAAGATCTGTACTCTGAAAACTATAAGTCGCTGATGAAAGAAATTCAAGATGACACAAATGGAAAGACGTTCCATGCTCATGGACTGGAAGGACCAATATTGTTCAAATGTCCATACCACCGAAAGCAATCTATAGATTTAATGTAATCTCTATCAAAATACCAACAGTATTTTTCACAGAATTAGGACAAAAATCTCAAAATTTATATGGAACCCCAAAAGATCCTGAATAGCCAAAGCAATCTTGAAGAAGAAAAACAAAGCCGGGGTAACACAATTCCAGATGTTAAATTATATGACAAAGCTGTGGTAATCCAAACAGTATGGTACCAACACAAAAATAGGCACATAGATCAATGGAACAGAAAAGAAAGTTCAGATAAAGCCACAACCATATGGTTGATTAATCTTCCACAAAGGAAGCAAGAATATAAACTGGGGAAAAGATAGTCTCTTCAACAAATGGCGTTGGGAACAGTGGACGGCTCCATGCAAAAGAATGAAACTGGACCACTTTCTAACATACACAAAAATAAACTCAAAATAGATTAAGAACTTAAATGTGATGTCTGAAACCATAAAAATGCTAGAAGAGCACACAGGGAGTGATTTCTCGGACGTTGGCTGGAACAGCATCTTTCTAAATACATGCCCTGAGAAACAAAAGCAAAAATAATTTTGGAGACTACATCAAAATAAAAAGCTTCTGCTCATCAAAGGGAACCACCAACAAAACTAAAAGACAAGCTACTGAATGGGAGAAGGTATTTACAAATGACACATCCGGTAGAAGGTTAGTATCCAAAAGGTATAGAACTTATGCAACTCAACACCAAAAGAAACAAAATAATCCAATTAAAACATGAGCAGAAGACATGAACAGACATTTCTTCTAAGATGGCCAACAGACACATGAAAAGATGCTCAACATCACTCGTCACTGAAAATCAAAACCACGCAAGATGTCACCTCACACCTAACAGAATGACTAAAATCAAAACCACCAGAAACAGTAAGTGTCAGCAAAGATGTAGAGGAAAAGGAACCCTTGTGCACTGTTGGTGGGAATGCAAACTGGAGCAGTCACTGTGGAAGACAGTACGGAGGTTCCTAGGAAAATTAAAAATAGAATTATCATATGACCCAGTAATCACACTACTGGGTATTTACCCTCCAAAAATACAAAAACACTGATTTGAATGGATATAAGCAGCCTGTGTTTACTGCAGCATTATTTACAATACCCAAATAATGAAAGCAACCCAACTATCCATCAATAGATGAACAGATAAAGATGGGAGATAAATACAATGGAATATTATTCAGCCACAAAAAAGAATGGAATCTGGCCATTTGCAACAACATGGATGGAGCTAGAGAGTATGATGTTAAGTAAAATCAGTCAGTCAGAGAAAGGTAAATACCATATGATTTCACTCATATATGGAATTTAAAAAACAAACTAAATAAGGGAGGGGGGGGAAAGGCAAACCAAAAAAGAGTCTTAACTACAGAGAACAGACTAGTGGTTATGGGGGCGGGGATGGGTGAAACAGGTGAAGGGGATTAAGAACACACCAGCCGTGATGAGCACAGTGTAATGTATGGAATTGTTGAATCCCTGTATTGTATTATCTGAAAGTAATGTAACACTGTATACTAACTGCACTGGAATAAAAGAAAAAAAACTTTCCAGGAAAAAAAGGAAACTAAAGTTCTAGTAACATGTTTATAATAGAAAAATTAGAAAACTAGAATAAACAATTGTATACATGGCATGATTACACTGTGTGAACATAGGCAAAAAATAAAAGACTGAGAATTCACTAATTGTCTCTGCATGATAGGATGAGTAAGATTATTTTATTCTATTTTTGGATATTTTAAACAGAGAAAAATATCTTACAAGAGAAAAAAATAAAGCTCTTTCTTTAGATAAAGAACTCAGAAGTATGGGGAAGGGCAGAGGGAGAATCTTTTCTTTTCTTTTTTTTTTTTTTTTAAGATTTTTATTTATCACAGAGAGATAGTGAGAGAGGGAACACAAGCAGGAGGAGTGGGAGAGGGAGAAGCAGGCTTCCTGTGGAGTAGGGAGTCTGATGTGGGGCTCGATCCCAGGATCCTGGGATCATGACCTAAGCCAAAGGCAGACGCTTAACGACTGAGCCAGCAGGCGCTCTGAAAGAGAGAGAATCTTAAGCAGACTCCCTGCTGAGCATGAAGTCCACTGGGGGCTCAAACTCACAACCCTGAAATCATGACCTGAGTCAAAATCAAGAGTCTGACACTTAACTGAGCCATCTAGGCATCCCAAGAAAACACATTTTTAAAGCAAATGATACTAGGGACGTTTGTGTGGCTCGGACGGTTGTGTCCGACTCTTGATTTCTGCCCAGGTCGTGATTTCAGAATCATGAGACTGAGACCCAGCAGGCTCCGTGCTCAGTGTGGAGTCCGCTTGAGGTTCTCCCCCGCTGCCCCTCCCCACCCCTACCCCTAGCCCCACCGCTTGGGTGCACCCAAGACCACACACAGTCTCTCTCTCTCTCTAAAAAAAGAATAAATAAACAAAGCAAATAATATTTAGTAAGTATAAATTTAGTAAGTATAAACTTAAAAAAAAAAACTCTCAGGAGGATTTCCTTCCACTGTTCATAGATCACCAAGGCGCTTGGTCATTTTTCATAACACAAACATGACTTGGAGGCTCTGATGAAGCAAGAAGACCCAAATCCACACTCTCCAGATAACAGGTAAACTTAACTCACTCACCAAGTTAAGTGAGACTTGGTTGTCTCACTTAACAAGACAATTTAAAATTATTACTAAATTAATATTAGTTTTATTAATGTTAATATTATCTAGTATTTGCGGTAGCCTGTTGGGGATGCTATGACAACATACCGCATACCAGGTAGCTTGTAAACAGCGAACATTTATTTTTCAGAGTTCTGGAGGCTGGGAAGTCCAAGATCAAGGTACCAACAGATTCAGTGAGTAAATTTCATCACATCCAATCACCCCTGATTATCAGAGGCACCACTAAGGTAATTAAACAATTCCACATTCATGCTAAAACCCAAGAGGTTCATGGCATGTCATCGCCTTCCTTTGATTGTCTAAAAGGCTTTATTGAGAAAAATGGAAAGGAGCAACAAGAACCCTGCTTTGTGTCCCTGACCTCATCCCTCAAGAGTTTTTGGCCTATGCTTCCAGTGACATCTAGAATGTGGCCTTGGGTCCCGGCTCACCCACAGGCCTGTCCCCTCCACCTTGCCCAAAGCTGTGTGAGCCCATGGCTCTTGCAAGTTCTGCTATTAAAAATCCTGGGCATTTGAGGTCTTGTCTTGGCTTTATTAATCTGCTCCCTCACAGACCCAGGGCCCAACAATGAGGGCATCTGTTGCAATTGTAATATTAGCAACAAACACGAGTCACATCATCTTGTATAAAGAGAACATTGACGGAGCAACATTCAGTCACTAGCAGAGACATGGCAACATAAAACAAGGACCTCTGTCAACTGCTGGCCCGTCTGTTACTCAGGGGAGAGAGATGGAGGAAGAGAGATTAAATCTTCCCCTCCTCCTTTCTGTTCTGCAGTCCTAGGGAAATGCACATACTCTGCAGAATTCCCACGCAGGCAGAGAGGTGTGCTGCGACCCTAGGAGGACAGAGGTCTGAGAAGGTGAGTCAGAAACAGCCGTGCTTAGGGCTAGGCATATGGAAGGTGTGCAGAAGGTGTACTGAGCTAACAAGTCATCTGAATTACACACCTTAGGTCACACGACTTAGAGGACTCCAGGCATCTCACCTTTTTACCAGCTCCAAAGGTAGGGTGACAGCATTTAGGTTTGTCGCCATGACTGTGGGATCTCTGCAACTCAAACTAGCTGTTTAAAACAGGGGGCATGGGGCGCCTGGGTGGCTCAGTGGGTTAAGCCTCTGCCTTTGGCCTAGGTCATGATCTCAGGGTCTTGGGGTCGAGCCCTGCGTCAGGATCTCTGCTCAGCAGGGAGCCTGCTTCCGCCTCTCTCTCTATCTGCCTCTCTGCCTACTTGTGATCTCTCTGTCAAATAAAGAAATAAAATCTTTAAAAATAAATAAATAAATAAATAAATAAATAAATAAAACAGGGGGCATGTCTCAGAGATAAATGGGCTAATTCTAACCTCCAGAAACATTTCATTTGGCCTTCAGGGATTTTAAATTTGGTAATTAGTTGCCAAATTTTAAAAACCTGAAGATTTTTTTTCCCTAAAAGTGCCAGTTGCCAGCTTCTCTGGAAAATTCAGAAAATGGCAACCGCATGACCCCCTTTCCCACAAAACCACTGAAGGCTGGCCCCAGGAAGAGTCCTCGGTCTTCCTGCCGGGCTTTAACCAACGTCTCCACAGTACCACTCACTTAGATAACTCCCGTGAGCCCAGGCAGAGGGCGAATTTTCCACCAGGAGTCAAGGGTCTCACAGGAAAGGTCAGGAGATCCTGGCCAGGTTTTTGCCAACCAAGCAGGCTCTGGCCGTGGGCAGTGGCAGGAATGGATGGAGAGAGAAGGACCCCACTGCAAAGAAATCAAACTCCCACAGCTGAAAAGCCAAGCCCCATCCGCACAGCGACTTGAGTGAAGGTGACAGTGGGAGCCAACACAGCCTGGACACTGTGACCCGCAGTAAAGAGAAAACAGAAACGTTGGCCAAGAAGCCTGCACAGAGCCTTGTCACGTGTGCTGTTCCCTGGAATGAAGATAGGAATGGCGGGGGCAGGGAAAGAAGAATGTGTCCTCTCTGTGTCCCTTCCTACTTCCACGGGGCGGAAGAGAAGGAAAACAAACCAGAACTCACTGGCACTTGCCAAAGAAACTAAACTCCCATGCAGCCCTGCAGCCTAACTCCCCAGGGACTGAAAGCTAGGTGGGTGGTCCTCATCTTGGCTGCACAGGGGCGTGGCCCAGGGAGCTTTCAAAATCTTGTACTCCTGCCATTGAATTGAAACTGGGGGGGCGAGGTGAGGGAGGGCGACCAGACATCAGTATGTTTCAGATGTGATACCAACTACTCCCCAGCAATGCTTCTCAGCCTTAAACTTGACAATGACTCACCTGGGATCTAGTTAAAAGTGTAGATTCTGAGTCATAGGTCTGGGCGGGAGTTTGAGCTTCCAGATTTCTGCCAAGCTCAAAGGCCATGTCCATACTTCGGATCTAGACCATGCTTTGAGTGACAGGAAACCACGGTCCTTTTCCTTTGTCTTTCTGTTTTCAAATATTTTAGCAAGGGAGACTGACGGCCTGTCCCTTCCGATTCTGAAACGTTAATAATAACAAAAAAATAAATAAATAAAGTAATAATAATGTTATTGAAGTAATACAAAATAATAATAACATCAGTAATAGCAAGACTTTGTTGTGTGCTTTTTTTTAAAGGTTTATTTATTTTAGGGCCCTTGGGTGGCTCAGTGGCTTAAATGACCTCGTCGGGCTCAGGTCATGATCCCAGAGTTCTGGGATCAAGTCCCACGTCAGGCTTCCTACTCCTCGGGGAGGCTGCTTCTCCCTCTGCCTCTGCCTCACTCTCTGTCTCTCAAGAATAAACAAATCAATTCTTTAAAAAAATAAAAAATAGAGATTTATTATTTATTTTAGAGAGACAGAGAGAGAGCATGCAAGCGAGCAGGGAGAGGGGGCAGAGGGAGGGACTCCTCAAACAGACTCCCCACTGACTATGGATTCCCTTCACCATCACCAGGCTTGATCTCACAACCCAGGAGATCATGACCTGAGCCAAAACCAACAGTCAGATGCTCAACCGACTGCACCACCCAGGTGCCCCTGTTGTGTGCTTTTTTGCCAAACACCATGCTGATGTTACACTTTTTAAAAATATACACATTCAACAAGAAGTTGTGGATAGCTTGTTCTTAACTTCGAGGTGGTTACTCCTGAGCGTTTTACTTGTGGTGACTTATCTGATCTTCACGACCCGTCTTGTCGTGGGTGCTGCTATGATCATTTCCATGTCCGGAAGAGGAAGCTGAAGCGGAGACAAGGTCACAGTTTGTAAAGAGACGAGGTCACAGTTTGTAAGTGCAGTCTCCAGGGCACCTCAGAGTTGTCAGTCACCTGCCCGTGGTCACGCTAATAATTGGCCAAGCTGGGCTTCAAAGCTCCATCTGCTTGACTCTGCTGACTGACTTCTTGGAAGGAAAAATGAATGGTGTGTATCCTCTGCAAGTCAGTGTTCTCAGTACACTGCCGATATGGCGACTGTGTTTCCTTGTCTCTTTAGCCCTTTCTTTTACCTTTCTTCTGGACAACCAGTGTGAACCCTAGACAAGCAGTTTGGGAGGTGTCTTTGCCCATTCGGGCTGCTGTAACAAAATAGTATAAACTGGGTGTCTTAACATTTATTTCTCAGAGTTCCAGAAGCTAGACTTCCAAGATCAGGGTGCCAACATGGCCGTGTTCTTGGTGAGAGCCCACTTCCTGGTTTCCAGACTGCCACCTTCTTCCTATATCCTCAGATGGTGGAGAGTGAAATCATCTCTCTCAGGTTTTTCCTTAGAAGGGCATTAATCCGTTCATGAGGGCTCTACCCTCATGACCTAATCACTTCTCAAGGCCCCACCTACAAATATCATCATACTGGGGATTAGGGTTTCAGTGTATGAATTTTGAGGGAACACATTCAGTCCATGGCCAGGGGTGGGGGGCAGATCTTGGGAAGACAGAATGAACACAGGAAATGGAATTTAAATGACTTGGCTCCCTAGAGGAGCAGAGGAATGTCAATGGCATGGGCAGAGGAAGGGAGGGGTCTGACAGCAATCCCCATTCACTTTCCAGGGTGAAGCAGCCAGTGGGGAAAACTCAAAGCCAGCCCCCTTCCCCATGCGGAACTGGCGAGAAAGGAATAGAGAGGTCTGGAGCAGTCCTCCTTCCCCCCAAACGGTGGCAAATGTTCATTTGTCAGCCATCATTGAGAAAAAGCCAGCAAGAGGGCTGCTATGAGCCCCAGAACAGAAAGAAACAGCTCGGAGAGCCCCACAGCGCTTTGTGGGGCTGAACTTGAGGCTGTGGACTCCCCTAGAGTTCCATCTCTCAAAGGATCTATAAAACCAGTGGCTTGGGCAGCCCCTGAATATGGTTATGGCTTCTGAGGAGAAGCTGTGGCATGGAGAAACTGCCTAGTGCTTGTCTGTGTCTCCAGGCAGCTCCCAAACTCTGAATTATGTTGTTCTCTGGGCGCCTAGTACAGTGCCAGTCATGATGGTGTTTAGCAATGTTTGTTGAGTGAATGAATGAACGAATTGTGTTTGGAATATGAGACACAGAGTTTATTCTCTGGCTCTGTAAGTTATTTCAACCCCCTAGCTGAGAACTGGATATCTTATTTTAAAACATACTTAATATGAAAGCAATAATGCTATCCTAGAGACTGTTGATTTATTTTAGCTGTTTCTTATGATGCTAACCTTTTTCTCAACTCTATGGATGTTTCGAGTCATGTATTCATTCAACCAACAACACTCATTGAGTTGTCACCACACAGAGAAAACCAAGAGATAATAACCAAGTGTATAAATCTGGTGTAATCCACAAGATAAACCAAAGGTAAAATGAAGTTCTTAGGGTCCTGGGGGTCATGGGTAAGTACAGTCAAGATGAAACCACCACAAGAGAGGGAAGGTTAGGCCAACTGGTTCCTAAGGAGTTTCTCAGGAAGGAGAAACTTACTCAGGAGACCTTGGACATTCACAGGGAATGGATCCCGACATCTTCGCCAATTCCTAATGCTGGCGCTTTCCAGAATAGTAAACTTCTCTGGACCTGGGATTTTCTCTCACACCTGATTGTCCACCTTCTAGTTGTTTTGCTAGAAAATTCCTGCTGCAGGTGCCCCAGGAGCGAGGTGTCTTCCTCTTTCACACTAGTGTCATTGCCTTCTGCACTATTCACGTACGGGCTCAGCAAAGTTCCAGAATATCGAGCGCCCGCCATTCCTCGGAATTGCTCCTAAGTAGCTGAAATGGCTGTTAACTGAGGGAATGCTCTGTCTGCTAGAGTCCCCGCTAATGACAGTACAAGTCCGACACACGCCATGGGAACGGGTCCAGCAGGGCACCAAAACCTATAGAGCTCCTGCTCTCAGGATTTGCATTTATAGAAAAGACAGACCAGTTCATGTTGGCTATGAATTATGAGTGATTTGAAAGGTTCTCTGGTCCCCAGACTCTTCTATCCCCAGCTTCCCTAACACACCAACCACCATAATCACTGGGCAGTCTTCTAGAGCGGCGTGCATTAACTGAGTTAAGATGTTCTGTGCCTCCCCCCTAACCCCGATCCCCGCGGAGGCTCCCACTCCCTCACTTCCACTCTCCACCCATCTGTAAGAGTATTAAGGAGGCTCCCGCCTCAGTCTCCAGCGTTTACACATGTTGTCCCTCAGCTATAATGATACCCCATGTCCTCATGGCACACTTGAAGACCACAGCCGCAAGAGACCTTCTCGAAGTCTCTTCCCGTATCCCTAAAAGGCCACCCTATCAACTAGAGGCTTGTCACCCTCTAGCCCCTTAGCTGTTTGTTTGGTTTTTTTCCCCCTTATAGCACTTAGGACTACTTGATGTATTACTGTATATCATTTATTTATTTATTTATTTTTAAGATTTTATTTACTTATTTGTCAGAGAGAGAGAGAGAGCAAGCCCGAGCAGGGGGAGAAGCAGGCTCCCGCTGAGCAGGGAGACTGATACAGGGCTCCATCCCAGGAGCCTGAGATCATGACCTGAGCCAGAGGCAGCTGCTTAACCAACTGAGCCACCCAGGCATCCCCGTATCTCAGTTTTTATAATAAGAATCTAAGCTCCAGGAGAGTTGAAAGTTTTTCTTTTCCACTGTTGCATACCCGATCCCAAGAACAGTGCCTGGTACCTAATAAGTGCCCAGTAACAGGCAGACTGAATGAATGAATAAATGAATGGTACCCGAAAGGGCTCTTCACACAAGATGTGGGTCTTTGGAGAAGAGGCTCTGAGAGATGGGACAGAGAAAAGAAGCTCTCTGAGGTCTAGAGGCTTGGAAGTAAAGCTGGTCTGAGTAGAAGACCCTGAACATTAGGGCAGAAGGAACCTGGAGGCCAGCAAACCAGGGGTGCTGAAAGAAAATGCAGAAACCCAACAACACAAATGTTGGGTCTGTGTAGAGTCACCCCTCCAACAACGTACCCTTCCCCCACAGTGCTCAGCTCTGCTCCTCCCCAGTCCTCCCTTGAATCACCCTAGAGACCCCGCCACTTACTGAGGGTTACAGCGAGAAGGGTGTCACTCTCACCCCACAGTGAGGGACAGTGAGGGACAAGGACATGTGAGGAATTTCAGGGTCAGAGGCTGGTGTGCAGCACGGGAGGGCCAAGGCCCTTGAGCTGTTCCTCACTCCGGTTCTGTCCAACTCTGACTGGTTTCCTTTCCGCTTATCTCTGTGGCCAGTTCCTCGCAACGGTTTGTGGTTTCCTACTTCAAGGGATGACAGGTAACCCAAACACTGTGGGGGTGGGGTGGGGAAGCAACTTCAAATCCATATAGAGCCACAATCCAGGGAAATAAGTATCGTGCTGCAGATCTTTCTGAATCTCTGGAAAGGACCCCATTTACACGCGGAGACTGAAACGGGGTCCTGGTTAATCCTGCCGAAGAATGCAGAGTCCAGACAGACAAACCAATAACCGAAACATTTTAATAAATCTTCCAGGAGTCCCAAGAACCAAACACCAACCCTGCAAGTCCGGTTTCTTCTGTCCGTCTCACAAGTTTGGGCTTGTGAGTAATAATGACCCCAGCTAATATTTCTTTAGCACAGTTTTGTTTGCACTGGTCTGAGCAGGCTGTGGGCGGCCTTCAGAGCAATGTGGTAACAGTTGCCCTTGCCTGAGAAGGGGAGTGGAGAGCCAGAGCAAGGAGCGACTTGACTTATTGACAGATTACTTAACACAACGGTGTAGGAGTCCGAATCCACGTTGGGTCTTCTGGTTCTTGAGCCTGGATGAAATCTTGACTTTGCCTTGCTAACATTACAACAAAGCCCAACACGACAAGGAGTGAAATTCGCAAACAAGCAAATGTGACCTCTTGTACAAGTATGTGGTAGATCATGAGGGGAAAAAAAAAATAAGCTTTTCTACCAGGGAGAGGAATGGGTGGAGGGCAGTTAGGCATTTTCTTACAAAACTAAGTATACTTTTACTTAGATAGAGTGATAGAGCAAATGCAATCCTTGGTATTTACCCCAATGAGCCGAAAATGTCCGTCTACACAAAAACTTGCATGCGAATCTTTAGAGTAGTTTTATTCATAATTGCCAAAGCTTAGAAGATGTCCTTCAGCAGGTGAGGGGGTAAATAAACAATGGTATCTTCATACAACGGGGTATTATTTGGCACGAAAATGAAAGGAGCTGTAAAGCCACAAGACATGGAGGTAACTTAAATATGTATGACTACGGGAAAGAAGCCAATCTGAAAAGGCTACATATTGTAGGATTTCAGCTAGATGACAAAACCATGAGGTCAGTAGAGAGACGAGTGGTTGCCAGGAGGTTGGCAGGAGGAAGGGAGAAACCCAGGCAGAGCACAGAGGATTTTTAGGCAGTGAAACTACTCTATGCTGTCTGTAAGGGTAGACACATGTCATCACACATTTGCCAACCCCACAAAATGAACACTTCCAAGAGTGAGCCCTAACGTGACTATGGACTTTGGGCGAAAATGATAGGTTAGTGGAGAGTCATCAATTCTTTTTTTAAGATTTTATTTATTCATTTGAGAGAGAGAGAGAGTACAGAGGGAGAGAGAGAGAAGCAGACTCCTGGATGAGCAGAGAGCCTGCCTCAGGGCTCAGTCCCAGGACCCCGAGATCATGACTGAAGCCAAAGGCAGACGCTTAACCAACTGAGCCACCGGGCACGCCCCAGTTTCATCCATTCTACCAACGTGCCCCATGGGTGTGGAGGCTGATGGAGGAGGCTGGGAAGGGGGTATGTGGAAGTTTCTGTACTTTCTGCTTCATTTTGCTGTGAACTATTCTAAAAATAAAGAAGGAAGGAAGGAAGGAAGGAAGGAAGGAAGGAAGGAAGGAAGGAAGGGAGGGAGGGAGGGAGGGAGGAAGGAAGGAAGGAAGGGAGGGAGGGAGGGAAGGAAGTTCTCTTAATTAAAGAAAAGAAGAAATAGAAAAGTCATGGGTAAGCCTGTGGGGATGCTGATGAGAGCAGCAATAGAACAGAGCAGCTCAGAATGAGAGCATCGGAGAGCACATCCTTGGCCTTGTGCTTGCCCTAGGGGCAACGAGGATGTGTGATATCCAGCCAAATGCCCTGAGCACCTCCCATGTGCCCATGGCAAGGTCATCCCGCAGCTTTGCACACACTCTTGCCCTGTAACGTTGACACGTCGGTGAGTGCTTGCTGCAGATCGCCAACTAGAAGGTGGCAAAGCACAGGTCCAGATGACATTTTCTGATTTTGAGTCAGGTTCTGCCCTATCAGTCACTGCTGGCAAGGGAAAAGCCATGACTGGGGAAATACGTCATGCTTCAGAATCAGCTTTGCACATCTGGAGCCAGAGTGGGTATATCAATGAACTGAGTTTGTGGATGGAGGGAAAACACAGAGTCACCTCAACGGCACGATTGTGTCTCTCATTTACCACCAAAAGAAGAGTCAGAAGCTACAGGGAAAGAGGTAAGGAGGAAGAATGAATAGAGACTCATGACTACTCTCTAGCATGACAGCCTTCCCAGATTTCCCAGACCAAGGACCGAAGGCCATTTGTAATGGACAAGCAGAGTCCCAAGGTTCCCCGAAGTCACCCTGGGGAGTCGTGGTCTGTGAGGTGGTGAGGAAGATGAGCCTCTGCAGGTCTGGAATCCGGTCACAGCGACTCCATGTGGAGTGGCCCAGTTGGCACAACCAGCCTGAATGGGCCTCAGGCGCTGGGTTTCCTGGTGGGAGGTCTGAGGGGACGGGCAGGTGCACAAATACAGAAGGGCAAGGGAGGCGAGCAGGGGAGAGCCAGAGTAGAAAGTGTTATGCTCTCCAGGACTAGGGTCTCACTACAGTAACTTTAATTCACCAGCAGCCAGCCGAGGATCCAGTCCAGCAGCTCTGATTCCCTTCTTGGTGTCCTCACTGTAGCAACTTACATCTTTTAAAGTGTCTCACATGATGCACGATGTCCTGTAAATTCCAGTCACTACGGAGTTTTCTCCACCCACAGGGCTGACTACTCTCCCTGGCCAACAAGTCTCAGGACCCCAAAGATGTGTTACCCACTGTCCTGGGGCCCATCTTACACCAGAAGCCCAAAGAGGAGGCAGGCAGAGCCCACACAGCCCCCCACACTGGCCACTTTGCAGATATCAGAGCCTCAGTCCACAGTTCTAGTTGTATGTCTAGAGAAACAAGTCCCACTCTGAATGTCCTCACCAGCATTTGATGAAGAAAAGCACAGAGACTTTGCTGTAGCTAAGTTTCCCAGTCTGCTCTAGACCTAGGCAGGCTTCCCCAAGTCTCCTTTCTTGTCTACCATGCATCCCAAGGACTAAGACCCATCTCCCCACCTCTTCGTGGCCACACCATCTCATTCTTCCTTCTCCAAGCCTGGCTGGAGAAAGAGAAAATCTACCTCCCTATTTACTTGCTGCTCCAGGAAAACTAAGACTTCATTCCTTACACCTGCAGGAGAGCAGAAAGGAGGCAACACACACACATACACACACACACACACACACACATACACATACACTTACATACACACACAGACACACACTCACACACTTTCAGTGCCTTACAAAGCTCTGGTCTTAATGTCATTCGTCTAACTTTAAGCTCCCTTCCCAGATGGTAATTATAGGTGTCCTTTGGACTTTCTCTTCTATTTTTATTCTAAGAGTGCTTACCTAAAATCTTTCTTATTCTGACCCAGACTTTTCCAAAAGTGATGTAGAACCCATATTCCCAGGTGGTCCCTACAGAGGCAGTCAAGATCAAATGTTAACTACTGTTAGTTGATTACATGGTAGTATACAGGTCCCTACAGAGGCAGTCAAGATCAAATGTTAACTACTGTTAGTTGATTACATGGTAGTATACAGCAGTCACTGTTAAAAGATCGCTTGAAGCATTAGCTAATAAGATCCTCATGGCAACTGTGAAGTAGGCATAGTATCCCACGTCACAGACAGCAGTCTGAGGCTCTGAGAGGGGGAATTAACTTACTCAAGTTCCCATAACTTCTAGGCAGTGACAGAGCTAGGATTTGAACCAGGCTGATGCCAAATCTAATCTTTTTGACCACGAGCTCGGAGGTGCAAAGGAGATCAGGAGCTTATGCTGCTAGTTGCCAGGGATCCAGACAGAATTCTGCAGCGTCCAGGAGCGTTTTTGGAGAGCTCCGTCAGAAACATAATAGCGTTTTGCAAACTCCACTTTGGCCCAGAGCTGGAATGATGGTTAACGGCGTTAAGTGGTGGCACCAATGAGGCAACCAGGAAGGACTGGGAGGGACGGGAGGAAGCAAGGTCCAGGGGCCGTTCAAGGACTCTGAGCTGCGGAAGCCTTAGCCTGGTGACAGATTGCCGGGCTCAGGTCCCGAGCGTTGTCTTGGGGCGGGACTAGCCTCCGGGTCCGGAGTTGTGCGCACCGTGCCCACCGAGGCGCATCCTGGCCGCGGGCCGGGGCAGCCGACTCCCGAGCCTCCTGTTCCCGAGGACGGTGACCCCGACCCTGCCTCCTAGCTGGGCAGGTGGGTGGAGATTCGGGGCAGACCTCCCTCCAGGCGCTCAGCTCCGGGCTGGGCTGCCGCACTGCTGCCCCAACAAGTCTTGAAAGGTTCCCGGCTTTCAGAGACTTGATCATATAAAGAGCCTTTGTTTTTTAATGCCATAATTTGGTCGTTTGTATAAGCGTTTCTTCAAATATTTTCGCTCCAAATCTTCACGATCCACCTATGCCTGGATCTGATATTTGGGCTTCCCCCCAGCGGGCGGAGCTTCCCCGCAGCCCGGCCCCCTCTTTCGGTGTAGCTTAGTGAACAGGCTCCCCGCCCCTCGCCCCCTCGCCCCCTGCTGGACAGGAGTGGCTATTGCAGCGGTATCCGGCGTTCTGGTTTCCCATTTTTCAGCCAGGCGGGTTCTGTGCCTGTGTTTGTGGACTCCGTGTTCCATGTAAGCAACGTATTTCTGAAATATTTAAATATTTTTCACGACTGGACGAACCGTCCTTACTGTACGGCTTATATTCTAGATGCCATGTTCCTGAGATGCTATAGTTTCAAATGAATAAGCATCAAAGTCCCAAATCCCAAGGTCTATTCTGGATAGAGCTGAAGTTGCTGGAGGTCCACGTGAAACCCACAATCCTATAAACGTAAGTATTGGTTACTACAGTGCTAAAGGCTCTCATAGATGTCAGGAACCACCACCACCCATTCTAACTTGAACTCTTCAAGCAACTAAAATTATAAGAATACCCCCCAGCCTGCCAATTCGTTCAGGAACTAAATCCTATTTTCAGCAGTTTCTTGCACAAAGGACATGGGATATTTTTTGACTGGCATTTCAATCAAAAAATATTATTGAAAATAGTCATAATTGAAAGAATAATTTTATTCAGTCAGCTCCAACATAATTCTGTTGTCAGCAGACCCATCAGTCTCCAAAATGTTCTTTTTCACTGCTAGTAAACCTCCGTTTGTTAACATCTCACACACACACACACACAAAAAAAAAACGATTTGGGGTAAAAATATTTCTTTCAAGCCTGAAGACGAAAAGGTACAAAAACTCACACCTTAATAGTGTGAAGATTTGATTACAAACTTTTTAAATGTTCTTAATCACCAAAATAAAAAGTAAAGATTTAAAAATTTTAAACTCTATTTCAAATGTAAATAGTTCCTGCCTTAATCTCTTTTACATGCTTGTTTGTTTTAAAGAACAAGGGGGGAGGAATAAACAGGCAATTGTCCAACAATATGAAATCCTGATTTCCCACAAGCGTTTTCCAAGACCCAGAAATATGCTTTCCTGTTTGACTGCAACCTCAAAATAAAGCAGGATGGATTGATTATGTGTTCTATCAAAAACTGAATTCACTGAGCACTCTTCTCATCCAATCCCTTGATATCCTCAAAATCTTCATGTCAGACTCTGGTATGCTCCTTCAATTTCCCATAAAATAAAGACTGCCTGATAAAATCTGTCTTTAAGACATTTTTAAAGATTTTATTTATTTATTTATTTATTTTATTTGAGAGATAGACAGGGGTGGAATGGGCAGAAGGAGAGACAGAGAAAGAGAATTAAGTAGGCTTCACGCCCAACACAAAGCTCCAGATGGGGCTTGATCTCACGACCCTGAGATAACAACCTGAGCCAAACCCAAGAGTTAGACATTTAACCAACTGAGCCACCCACTCACCCTGACTTTAAAACTTTTAACATGAAACATAGCAAAACTAGTTACCATCCATGAGACAATAACTTAATATATATATATATTTTTTTTACTTAATTATATATATATGTATTCATTTTTAATCCAGGAGAAATAGAAACCCCATCTATCATGATTTCCAGTGCAAAAATTAGAAAATGTTTCCACAACTGAAAAGCAAAAGCTTTAGACATTTAACAAGAGAAAGTTCTCCCTTTCCATCAATTTCACATACTTAACAATAAAAGAAAAACCTCAAAAAACAATAATACATAGCCTATCTTCCACTGATATGAAATCCCGATTTCAAATAAGACACTCCTAGACCCATAAAGTGCTTTCTTACTGGAGCTGTTTTCAAAATGAAAAGGAATGGGGTGATAAGCCAACAACATTTTATTTATTTTATTTTTTTTAAGTAAGCTCTATACCCAAAGAGGGGCTTGAGCTCAGGACCCTGAGATCAAGAGTCACAGACCTAACTGACTGAGCCTTCCAGGAACGCTGCAGTAACACTTTAATTCAATCAGCTGTATCCTAATCCAATCCCAAGGATCCACACTGTAATTCGAGATAGAATTAAAATTAAAATCCACAAACAGGTGGAAAGGTAAGGATCCAGAGAAATTTTTAGTCAGGAGAGAGTTGAAAAACTTTAGCTAAATGAATTGAGTGACTGCAATGCTTAAGGTATCAATATAAATTCAATGAAGAATACAAAAATGAGTCAGAAGATGTTTATATCCATGGGGAGATAAGACATGTGCAGAATGAGCATTAATTGACAAGTCGGATTTGAATACTGATCCCAATATTTACTAAATGGTGACCTTAAGCATTTTATCCAATTTTTCTGTAATTTTATTTTTTCATCTATATAATGAGATTAGTAATACCCTCTACCACATCAGGCGATTTTGTGTATTAAATGACCTGCTGATCTTGATGCTTGGTATGGTTCCCGGCGTATTGTCTGTGCTCAGGAATCTATTACAGAGTGTTGCCGAAGTTCGAAGGAGAGAGGTCCGAGATCATTCTGGAGAGTTCGTTAGTTAAGTAGGGATTAAGGTCATCTGCCTAAAAATGGGAGGAGTGATAAAACGGAGGTTCTGGAAAAGGCAGAAAGTTTAAAATACAGTACACCTTTGAACAATGTGGAGGTTAGAGGTAACGCACAGTTGAAAATCTGAAAATAACTTTTGACTTCCCCAAACATAAAGCCTACTGTTGACGAGAAGCCTTACTGATTAGTCAATTAACACATACTTTGTGTTCTTTTTATTATATACTGTGTTCTTACAATAAAGTAAACTAAAGAAAATGCTGTTAAGAGAATCAAAAGGAAGTGGGGGTGGGGGTTGAGGGGCTCAGTTAAGCATCCAACTCTTGATTTCAGCTCAGGTCAAGAGATCGAGCCGGTGCTGGACCAAGAGCCTGCTTAAGATTCTCTGCCCCTTTCCCCATCCCCTCCTCTCACTCTCTCTCTAATAAGGAAGGAAGGAAGGAAGGAAGGAAGGATCAAAAAGGAAGAGAAAATGCATTTCCAGTACCATACTGTATTTATCAGAACAAATCTACATATAAATAGACTCTCAGAGTTTAAACCCCTGTTGTTTAGGGTCAACCAAAATGACTGTGTGCCGGTGACCACCGATATAAACAAGGAAAATGGGAAAGGTGACAAGCTTACCTCTCCCCTTTCTTAAATGATCTTTATCCTCACGCCAACTTAGTCACACTGTGACCTCACCTTTTCTGAAATTTTGACTTTAACAATCCTTAACCAATGCTGACTACTCCCTCAGTTTGCATAAAATATACCCAATATGTATCTATTTTTTTTTATCTAATTGGAAATCTCCAAATGTCTGGTTGTCTTGGTTCTCTCCTTTTGTTACTCATTTTAGATAAACAACAAAGTTGTGGTTTTTTTTTTTTTTTTTAAGATTTTACTTGTTATTTGAGAAGGTGAGAGAAAGTATGAGCAGGAGGAGTGGGAGAAAGAGAAGCAGACTCCCCGATGAGCAGGGAGCCCAATGTGGGGCTCGATCCTGGGACTCTGGGATCATGACCTGAGCCAAAGGCAGATGCTGAACTAACTGAGCCACCCAGGCACCACAGGACAACAAAGTTTTGATTGAATTCTTCTTCCAAGAAATAAAACCTGGGAGCATAGAACCCTGCTAGGGTAGAGTAAGATGAAAACAAGAAAGATATAACTATAGTCCTTCTTGGGTTTTCTAGGTTTTTAATCATACCTACTTTAAAAAAATGACTAATTTCATCACTTCCCTTCCATCAATTAAAGTTCTAATATTTTGCCCTGGTTTATACTTCTAATTCTATTGTAATTGCTGGTAGAAATGTCTCAAATATAAAATAGCTAACTAGATACAGAAAATGCTTTCATTTTAAGGAATTGTTCTTTCATAGATTCATATGTGGGGGTGTGTTTAAAGCATCCATAAAAATGGTCATATAACTTTCATTCTTGGAACTATTAATAAGGTAAGTTGTATTACCAGATTTTTAAAATTTTAAACCAACATTACCTTCCTGCAATAAGCCCCACTTAGTCATTACATTATTTTTATAATGTAGTTACCTTGTCTTAGCTAATTTTAATTTAAAGCTTTTGCATGGATATTCATAAAGAACATTTGCCTATTATTTGCTCTCATTATGCAATTTATTAGGTTTTTCTATCAATGTTGTGCTTGCTTTAAAACTTTGAATTTTGGGGGGGCATCTGCTTGAGAATTCTTTCCCTTTCCCTCTGTACCCCCTTTCACATGCTCTCTCTTCCTAAAATAAAAAGCAAAAACAAAAAAAAACTAGAAATTAATTTTTTAGAAATGAAATTAATGTCTCACCACCTGAGCCAAAACCAAGAGTCAGATGCCCAACTGACTGAGCCACCTAGGCACCCCTAATTTCTAGGGTTATTGTGTGATAATCACACAATAATGATAAGTGTTTTTTCTTACTTTGTTTTTGGAATTACTGATGCTTTTTTTTCACCCTAATATATTGTCAATTTTTGTGATTGATCCAGTGGCACTTGACAAAAGCGAGTGTTCTCTATTGCCAGGTACGTAAGTTCTGCCTATTGTTAATGCTGTTTAAGTTTTTGACATCCTCATGTCTGTCCATTTTTTCTGTCTTGCACTAGGTTAGGTAAAGGGGGTTCTGCCCACCCAATTGTGATGTGTGTCCCAGTTTCCCCACACCAGCACCACTGCCAATGCTGAGTATACCACCAGGTTGTACAAGAACTCAACTCAATTCTGAAACTGTTAGGAGTCAGGTGGATAGGTAGGTAGTTGGGGCCAAGGTCCTCAGCAAGGAAATACAGAGTCAGGACAGCTGAGATAAAACAGCACTGATGTCCTGTTTTGCAGCTTAGACAGGACCCTACTGACATTCTGCTTTGCAGCCTTTGCACAAATGACTTCTGTAAAACCTCCTAAAATAAGACAATTAACTGCAAAAGCATTTGTTAAAATCACAGGTAGGGGGCAGGTAAGACATAAGCCCCCACATGGCAGCAAAAAAGGACCATCAGCACATGGATTAAAAACCCAATAAGTAGACAGTTATATGACCAAAGCCCTGATTGGAACGACTCAGCACTCCCTGATTGCTTAAGAAAGTTCTGCAAAAGAGCTCATAAAAACCCCCAAACTTAGAAACTCTGGGGACAACCCATTTGTCCCCAACCCTCCTTCTCCAGAAGCTTTGTACTCTTGCTCAATAAACCTTGCTTTGTTGGCTACCACTCTCCACCTGGTCTACCTCTTCATTCTTCAAAGGAGCATGACCAAGAACTACCGGCACTAAGGGGACACAAATCCTGTAACAAAACTATCTACCTGGAGATAGTATCAGGTGCTACAAGTTACAGTGTCAAGACTGCTGTACCCCCTGCATTTCCCCCCGATCTTGCCCACCCCTGCTTCAGTACTTGCCTGTACTTCTGACCAACTAGCTAAAAATCCCTCGACCCCTTCCTTTGGCTTGATTAATTTGTTAGAATAGCTCACAGAATGCGGAAAACATTTTATTTCCTAAGTCACCAGTTTTTTAATAAAATGATAGGACTCAGGAACAGCTGGATAGAAAAGATGCCTAGGACAAGGTAGAGGGAAGGGGTGCAGAGCTTCCTGGCCCTCTCCCAGCACCCCAATGTATTCACCAACTCGGAAGCTCTCCAAACCGGTGGTTTCATCGCCTAGACCTGATCGGTTAAATCATTGGCCATTGGCAGTTGATTCAACCTCCAGCCTCTCATCCCCTTGCTGGAGGTCAAGGACGTGGGACTGAAAGTTCCAACCCTCTAATCACAAGGTTGGTTGCTCTGGTGAGTTACATTTAGGTGACCTACAGGCATTGCAAAAATCACGTTGCTAATGTAACAAAAGACACCTTTATCATTCTTATTTCTTACGAGATGCTAAGGGTTTTAGGAGCTCTATGCCAGAAATGGGGATAAAGGCCAATGTCTATTTCTTGTTACAAATCACAATATCACATAAAGTGACAAATTCTCCTATTTTGATGTGATTCTTTCAACTTGTTCTGTTTTAAAATCTGCTTTTCATCTAAAGAATAATTCATAGTTTGTCAAAGTTGCATGGACATTCATGATGGCTCTATGTACTTGGTGAAATGTAGCCATTGGTGTTATAAAAAACCTTTCTATGTTCCTTTTAGTCTCCATTCTGGCTTGTTTGCTATTAAGACCCACGACACCTGCTCTTTGCTTGTATTTTGTGTGGCATCGTTTTGCTTGTTCTTTTTAACTATTCTAAATCACTCTGTGTTCAGACTGTTAAAAAACTGAGGCATGTAAAAAATTTTTAGAGTTTATTTGAGCAGAAGTCAATTCAAATCAGGCAGCATCCAATCTAGCAGATAGATAGGAACTCCAAAATGAAAGGCTTTCATAGGCAGAAGGGAACAGGAACAAAGAAGTAATATGAGGCCAAAAACTGGGCTGGGTACAGCAGGGTTACTTAAAGGATGGGGGGAGGGGTGCCAGGGTGGCTCAGTCAGTTGGGTGTCTGCCTTTGGCTTGGGTCATGGTCCCTGGGGTCCTGGAATAGGGTCCTGCATCAGGCTCCCTGCTCAGCGGGAGGCCAGCTTTTCCTTCTCCCTGTTCCCCCTGCTTATGTTCCCTCTCTTGTTGTGTCTCCTTCTGTCAAATAAATAAAAATTTAAAAAATTAAAAATTTAAAAAAAAAAGGATGGGGGGAGACTAGCAGGCAGATACCCTCACTAGTACTGGCCAGGCGATTCCTGATAAGCTGGTTTAAACCCCCATTGCTGAGAGAGCTTAAACTTACAGTTAAGTCTCTCTTTTGTGACATGGGGCTTATCACAAGACACTTCATTTTGGACCTGTTGTCTTGTTTTAAATACATTTTATTTTATTTTTATTGTATTTATTTATTTTGATAGAGAGAGATCACAAGTAGGCAGAGAGGCAGGCAGAGAGAGAGAGGGAAGC